>NW_026042383.1:300000-536915 GCF_023856365.1 Brienomyrus brachyistius | reverse complement strand
GATTGGCTCAGATAGGCGACGGACAATCTGATTGGCTCAGATAGGCGACGGACAATCTGATTGGCTCAGATAGGCGACGGACAATCTGATTGGCTCAGATAGGCGACGGACAATCTGAACCGCTCAGATAGGCGACGGACCTATCTGAACCGCTCAGATAGGCGACGGACTATCTGAACCGCTCAGATAGGCGACGGACTATCTGAACCAATCAGATTGTCCGTCGCCTATCTGAGCCAATCAGATTGTCCGTCGCCCTATCTGAGCCAATCAGATTGTCCGTCGCCTATCTGAGCCAATCAGATTGTCCGTCGCCTATCTGAGCCAATCAGATTGTCCGTCGCCTATCTGAGCCAATCAGATTGTCCGTCGCCTATCTGAGCCAATCAGATTGTCCGTCGCCTATCTGAGCCAATCAGATTGTCCGTCGCCTATCTGAGCCAATCAGATTGTCCGTCGCCTATCTGAGCCAATCAGATTGTCCGTCGCCTATCTGAGCCAATCAGATTGTCCGTCGCCTATCTGAGCCAATCAGATTGTCCGTCGCCTATCTGAGCCAATCAGATTGTCCGTCGCCTATCTGAGCCAATCAGATTGTCCGTCGCCTATCTGAGCCAATCAGATTGTCCGTCGCCTATCTGAGCCAATCAGATTGTCCGTCGCCTATCTGAGCCAATCAGATTGTCCGTCGCCTATCTGAGCCAATCAGATTGTCCGTCGCCTATCTGAGCCAATCAGATTGTCCGTCGCCTATCTGAGCCAATCAGATTGTCCGTCGCCTATCTGAGCCAATCAGATTGTCCGTCGCCTATCTGAGCCAATCAGATTGTCCGTCGCCTATCTGAGCCAATCAGATTGTCCGTCGCCTATCTGAGCCAATCAGATTGTCCGTCGCCTATCTGAGCCAATCAGATTGGTCCGTCGCCTATCTGAGCCAATCAGATTGTCCGTCGCCTATCTGAGCCAATCAGATTGTCCGTCGCCTATCTGAGCCAATCAGATTGTCCGTCGCCTATCTGAGCCAATCAGATTGTCCGTCGCCTATCTGAGCCAATCAGATTGTCCGTCGCCTATCTGAGCCAATCAGATTGTCCGTCGCCTATCTGAGCCAATCAGATTGTCCGTCGCCTATCTGAGCCAATCAGATTGTCCGTCGCCTATCTGAGCCAATCAGATTGTCCGTCGCCTATCTGAGCCAATCAGATTGTCCGTCGCCTATCTGAGCCAATCAGATTGTCCGTCGCCTATCTGAGCCAATCAGATTGTCCGTCGCCTATCTGAGCCAATCAGATTGTCCGTCGCCTATCTGAGCCAATCAGATTGTCCGTCGCCTATCTGAGCCAATCAGATTGTCCGTCGCCTATCTGAGCCAATCAGATTGTCCGTCGCCTATCTGAGCCAATCAGATTGTCCGTCGCCTATCTGAGCCAATCAGATTGTCCGTCGCCTATCTGAGCCAATCAGATTGTCCGTCGCCTATCTGAGCCAATCAGATTGTCCGTCGCCTATCTGAGCCAATCAGATTGTCCGTCGCCTATCTGAGCCAATCAGATTGTCCGTCGCCTATCTGAGCCAATCAGATTGTCCGTCGCCTATCTGAGCCAATCAGATTGTCCGTCGCCTATCTGAGCCAATCAGATTGTCCGTCGCCTATCTGAGCCAATCAGATTGTCCGTCGCCTATCTGAGCCAATCAGATTGTCCGTCGCCTATCTGAGCCAATCAGATTGTCCGTCGCCTATCTGAGCCAATCAGATTGTCCGTCGCCTATCTGAGCCAATCAGATTGTCCGTCGCCTATCTGAGCCAATCAGATTGTCCGTCGCCTATCTGAGCCAATCAGATTGTCCGTCGCCTATCTGAGCCAATCAGATTGTCCGTCGCCTATCTGAGCCAATCAGATTGTCCGTCGCCTATCTGAGCCAATCAGATTGTCCGTCGCCTATCTGAGCCAATCAGATTGTCCGTCGCCTATCTGAGCCAATCAGATTGTCCGTCGCCTATCTGAGCCAATCAGATTGTCCGTCGCCTATCTGAGCCAATCAGATTGTCCGTCGCCTATCTGAGCCAATCAGATTGTCCGTCGCCTATCTGAGCCAATCAGATTGTCCGTCGCCTATCTGAGCCAATCAGATTGTCCGTCGCCTATCTGAGCCAATCAGATTGTCCGTCGCCTATCTGAGCCAATCAGATTGTCCGTCGCCTATCTGAGCCAATCAGATTGTCCGTCGCCTATCTGAGCCAATCAGATTGTCCGTCGCCTATCTGAGCCAATCAGATTGTCCGTCGCCTATCTGAGCCAATCAGATTGTCCGTCGCCTATCTGAGCCAATCAGATTGTCCGTCGCCTATCTGAGCCAATCAGATTGTCCGTCGCCTATCTGAGCCAATCAGATTGTCCGTCGCCTATCTGAGCCAATCAGATTGTCCGTCGCCTATCTGAGCCAATCAGATTGTCCGTCGCCTATCTGAGCCAATCAGATTGTCCGTCGCCTATCTGAGCCAATCAGATTGTCCGTCGCCTATCTGAGCCAATCAGATTGTCCGTCGCCTATCTGAGCCAATCAGATTGTCCGTCGCCTATCTGAGCCAATCAGATTGTCCGTCGCCTATCTGAGCCAATCAGATTGTCCGTCGCCTATCTGAGCCAATCAGATTGTCCGTCGCCTATCTGAGCCAATCAGATTGTCCGTCGCCTATCTGAGCCAATCAGATTGTCCGTCGCCTATCTGAGCCAATCAGATTGTCCGTCGCCTATCTGAGCCAATCAGATTGTCCGTCGCCTATCTGAGCCAATCAGATTGTCCGTCGCCTATCTGAGCCAATCAGATTGTCCGTCGCCTATCTGAGCCAATCAGATTGTCCGTCGCCTATCTGAGCCAATCAGATTGTCCGTCGCCTATCTGAGCCAATCAGATTGTCCGTCGCCTATCTGAGCCAATCAGATTGTCCGTCGCCTATCTGAGCCAATCAGATTGTCCGTCGCCTATCTGAGCCAATCAGATTGTCCGTCGCCTATCTGAGCCAATCAGATTGTCCGTCGCCTATCTGAGCCAATCAGATTGTCCGTCGCCTATCTGAGCCAATCAGATTGTCCGTCGCCTATCTGAGCCAATCAGATTGTCCGTCGCCTATCTGAGCCAATCAGATTGGTCCGTCGCCTATCTGAGCCAATCAGATTGTCCGTCGCCTATCTGAGCCAATCAGATTGTCCGTCGCCTATCTGAGCCAATCAGATTGTCCGTCGCCTATCTGAGCCAATCAGATTGTCCGTCGCCTATCTGAGCCAATCAGATTGTCCGTCGCCTATCTGAGCCAATCAGATTGTCCGTCGCCTATCTGAGCCAATCAGATTGTCCGTCGCCTATCTGAGCCAATCAGATTGTCCGTCGCCTATCTGAGCCAATCAGATTGTCCGTCGCCTATCTGAGCCAATCAGATTGTCCGTCGCCTATCTGAGCCAATCAGATTGTCCGTCGCCTATCTGAGCCAATCAGATTGTCCGTCGCCTATCTGAGCCAATCAGATTGTCCGTCGCCTATCTGAGCCAATCAGATTGTCCGTCGCCTATCTGAGCCAATCAGATTGTCCGTCGCCTATCTGAGCCAATCAGATTGTCCGTCGCCTATCTGAGCCAATCAGATTGTCCGTCGCCTATCTGAGCCAATCAGATTGTCCGTCGCCTATCTGAGCCAATCAGATTGTCCGTCGCCTATCTGAGCCAATCAGATTGTCCGTCGCCTATCTGAGCCAATCAGATTGTCCGTCGCCTATCTGAGCCAATCAGATTGTCCGTCGCCTATCTGAGCCAATCAGATTGTCCGTCGCCTATCTGAGCCAATCAGATTGTCCGTCGCCTATCTGAGCCAATCAGATTGTCCGTCGCCTATCTGAGCCAATCAGATTGTCCGTCGCCTATCTGAGCCAATCAGATTGTCCGTCGCCTATCTGAGCCAATCAGATTGTCCGTCGCCTATCTGAGCCAATCAGATTGTCCGTCGCCTATCTGAGCCAATCAGATTGTCCGTCGCCTATCTGAGCCAATCAGATTGTCCGTCGCCTATCTGAGCCAATCAGATTGTCCGTCGCCTATCTGAGCCAATCAGATTGTCCGTCGCCTATCTGAACCAATTTTTTGTGTTTGTGAAAACGGGTCTTTAATCGGGGAAACGGAGCGGGTAGAGCAGGACGGAACGCAGGCATTGACAAACTACAATGACGGACAGGGCAAACAGGTAAGACCAGAACTTAAAATAGGTCATGACTAATCAAAGTAATCGGGCAAAGCAGGAGACGATCAGGGAAGCACACGTGGGTAATCAGGGGGCGTGGCACACACGAGGAGCGGACAAGCCGGGCATATATGTAATATCTATATAAAACCTCATTAATGAGGGACAGGGAACAGAACGGACAGACAGAACTGGCACAGGGGAAGGAGCCAGGACAAGACTTGACATAAAACAGGAAAGGCAGAGAAACAGATCAGAAAGGGGGACACGGAGGGAACAGGCAGGACAAAAGGACCGGGAGTGAACGAAGGGAACATCGGGGAAAGAGGAGCAGAAGCCAGAGGGACGAGGGACAAAGAGAGGAGGGACAGAGACAGGAGGAACAAAGCGAGGGGGAGCAGAGGCAGGAGGGACAAAGACGGGAGGCCAGGGAGAGAAGGAGGGGAACCAAGAGGAGCCCGAGGGAGACCCAGCGGGCGACGGGAGGCAGCCGGAAGGGCTGCAGGCGGCCGGGAGGCCGGAGCCGGAGGGGCCGAGGAGACGGGGTGAGGGACAGACGCAGGGACGAAGGAGGGAGTCGGAGGGGAGACCAGGGAAGGGGACGAAGGAGCTGGAAGGGACCCTGGCGAGGGCAAGGAGAGAGGGGGAGCCGCAGCAGACGGCGACGTCCTCCGACACGCCAGAGCGGGAGGACCAGCAGGCGAATGAGGAGCCGCCGTCGGGGGGCCCGCAGGCAACCGATAAGACGCCGGAGGAGGGACCGAGGCAGGGCGACGAGGCCGCGGAGGGGGACCCGCAGACGACAGCCGACCCGGAGGGCCAGGACCCGCAGGCGCCGACCAAGCCCTAGCGCCGGCGAGGGAGGGCGAGCCAGGGGGCTGGGCGGGTGGGACCCCAGCCGTGCGTCTGTGTCCTCTCCCCTTATGGGACACAGACATAAGGACCCGTGGCCGGGGTCGGGCTCGTCGGGGTGAGGGTACCAGAGTCACAGGGGGAGAAGGGACTGGAGTGGGGCCAGGGACTGGAGCTGCAGGCTGCAGAGGGGGCGCCTGCCCGGGAGCTGCAGGCAGGGAAAGCGCCTCGGACGTGGGCGCGGTAGCTGCAGGCAGCGGAGACGGCTGCTCGGGCTCTGGGGCCGCAGGGGGCACTTATTTTATTATATAAAATAAGTGTCACACAACCGGGGTGACATGCCTTGCCTGCTTGTGGGATGAGGAAGACTCAGGGACTGGAAATGGGATTAAAACTGAAGATGTGCTCATTCCTTTGTGTATTTACAAATTTTCCTTCCGTCAGACATGAGGAGTTTGCTGCTATATTTGGCACTAATAGAGATTCTGATGCTGCTATTTTTATTGTCTATTAGTTTGTTATTATTTACAAGTTCTGTTGTGTTTTTGCATTTTTCTCTTCTGGTTAATTAACTGCTGTCTGATTGCTGTGAAGTATGAGTGTGGTGAGTAAGACTCAGGGACTGGAAGTGGGATTACAACTGAAGATAACATGCTTATTCCTTTTTGTATTGTTTACAAATTTCCTTCCGTCAAACATGAGGAGTTTGCTGCTATATTGTGCACTAACAGAGATTCTGATGCTGCTATTTTTATTGTTTATAAATGTGTTATTGTTTCCAAGTTGAGTATTCAATAAATGCTAAATTGAGAAATTTTGTGTATCGTTTGTTATTATTAGTGTGATATTTTACCATGCAAATAGAGGGGAAAACGTCCAATTATCGGCCAAAAAAAATCAGCAGCATATATCGGCCATCGCCTGACCCTGACTCCTAAATATCGGCATCGGCTATTGAAAAACCCATATCGGTCGACCTCTAGTAACAGTACATTCTGTCCAATTCATCCATCGAGTTAAGTCACACACCCACTTGAGGGGGCACTCCGGCAGACGTGAGGATGGGGATGTTCTTTCCGCTATAACATCCACTGCAGAAGTACATCTCGCTCCTGTTCACAGGGCTTACTTCAATGATGAAGCAGGGCTGGTTGTCTGGACAAGTGAAGTTGTCCTGCTGCTGGGTCTCGGTGCCGTTTTTCCACCTAAGCTTGAAGGTGGAAATGTGTTCCAACTTGGTCCCTGGGACTGCAGCATAGCCAAACATCGCGAGCAGCGTCGGCCACACCCACCACCAGAACCATCACACCGTCCTATACACATAAAGAAGAACTAAAACATAGAGTGTTGTGACAATCTATGCGTTAATGTTTGGCAGCATAGGTGATTCGTTAAAATTATACCGAAGAATGGAAAATGTGATATTTAGAATATTTGCCATTTAGTAGCTAATTTAAGCACTTACCCAATGCCTCAATTTGTTTTAGGTCAGTAATGTCTGAGCCAAAAGAATGAATGTATGAATTTAATACAATTCACCCACTCCCACCCACACACAAATCTGAAATTCAATTTATTAAGACACTTCTTAAACATTAGTGCATTAACAAAAAAGGAAAATCTTAAGAGATTCAGTAGGATTTTCTATGTTAGACTTAAGTTAATAGTTCAATAGTTTTTATATATTTCAGTATACCAATTTGACTTTAATGTTGAAACAGATGCTAAAACATGGAATAATTTCATAACTAGAGAAACATGTTATTCACAAACACTAGCAAAGGTAGCTTATAGTTAAACTTACTTAAGTCAGCAAGTCAGGCTACAGTGTGTAAGAATTGTCGTAAACGATAATTTGTCTCAGTCTTACATGACAGAATAAGTAAACAGAAAATATAAAATGGCTGAAACAGCATCATTAACGCCAGCTACAGTAGAGGCGCAGAAAAGGTGTCATGACTGAAGTATTCCCAAACTTTGGAAGACCGCATGCGAGCCTTTTTTGCCGCGTGTTTCTCCAGAGGCTCCGGAGCTCCGCTGGTTGACGCAGCCAAGTTGGCTCATGTGCAGGGGGACAAGCGGCAAATTTCTTTTTTGCAGGGTGGTAGGTGATGTCTCATTAATATTTCTGAGAGAAGTGCTACATGATTGGCCAGTGCATGCCTTACAAAATGGTGCGGCACTGCATCCAAGCCTGCGGCACTCAGAGTCACAAATACAGTGGAAACCATTTGTAGTAATTACGTCTGTCTGGCTGATTTCCAACTAATTGATATTTGTATATTTATTACATGAATATAAGGTAATATAAGGTAATAGAAGAGGTATTTAATGGTTTTCCGTCTGAGGAATTTGCAAAAAACTGCAGTGCATGATGGGTCGGATCTAAAGGCTGCCTAACGTCCTCATCTGTAGGACGACTTACATCAAGACTAGGAAGGTGCATAATGTTCATGCCTGGTTGCGTTTGTTGGTCCAGAAAGTAATTCAATTTCGCCATGTAGGTTACGTTCTTAAAAACTGCTTGGAATATAGCCCGATTATATGCTGTGGGCCTTTTAATTTCTTTGTTTACCAGGTAGGCTACCTTCTTTAAACTGCGTTTTGTTAGACTACATATTTAGGGAGGTCTTTATAAATTTATTGTAGTCTTTATAAATATGTACATAGTTTAGCCTAACCCAGCCACTTAAGGGAGCAAGCCAGCTCAACTAGGTGTCGGTCCCAAGCCCGGATTAATGGGGAGGGTTGGCGTCAAGAAATAAAGAGACTGTATCTTCACTGCATGACTGATGTCAAAATGTGTGAAATATGTGGTTGTATAAATAAATTCATTAAAGTAGGTTAATGATTCTGTGCTGTCTAAATTGTATAGAAAATTTCTACATATAGCCAAACAAATCTCCTCCTGTTTGAAAAGGCATAGAAAAAGCAATTTAGCCACTAAAACTTTACAGTTTTTGTGAGGGACAGTCGAATTCTCTCGTTAAGTTTTTTGTGATCCTGCACCTACACTTTGCCGGCCCCAGGAGGATGGGCTCCCCCTTTGAGTTTGGTCCCTCCCAAGGTTTCTTCCTTCTTGGGAGTTTTTCCATGCTATCGGCGCCTATGGCTTACTCACTGGGGGCTTTGGGTGGGCATGATATAAAGCAAAGCATTTTCCCTTCCAGTTTCCTCCTCTGGTCCACATTGCAGGACCATCAGCCATCAGAAACAGCCCAGACAGTCTCCTTCAGCTTCTTTAGTGTCCTTGGAAGCCAAGGCAGTTTTAGATCTGAGAGGAGGTTTATCAGAAGGACACATATTACGTCGTTTGTCCTGAAATGTAACATGGGGAGGAAAAGTTAAGCGGTTTAGTCAGATTGGAGTCGTTTATTCAGCAGTGGCAGCGCCAGTGACTTAATGCTACAGGTGCTATAGGGGAGTGAGATTATTTAGAGCGGGTGCTTTAGCTTTTCAGCTTATGTAGATGCTGTATAGAAGCACACAGCACGATAAGCTACAGCATGGATAAAATATGATAAAATATGAAATTCTAACGTCTAGCTCACAGAGCCTCTATGTGTACTTTGAAGAAAAAATACACTACAAGTATGCTATAAAAACCGCAAAAATGTCTTACACAATATACAGATTTTACAGATAGTTAAAGAAAAAATGAAACCAATATTTTGGGGGTGCTGTGGGGGTACTATGGTCATTGGAGGAGGAGCTAGAGCCCCCCCCCCAAGCTTTTCCCTGGTGCTGCCACTGTTGTTCAGATTAAAAGTAACCTTGTCATTAATAAACAGTACTCTGATCAAATTTTTGCATGTACAAACACAATCAAAGTTTAACCACATGTTTAGACACAATTCACACACCTGTTACATTTCCATAATGCTAAGACTCTCTACACTTACTTCATCCACTTTCTTGTTTGGTACACAGTCAATTGATGGATGTGTAAGATTATTACCAGACCGTCTGCTGCAAACTCTACAGTTAATGAATGGCTGCAAAAACACACAGACACACAAAAACAGTATTTAAAGAGTGGTGGGCAATAAATACAGTGAGAGAAGGTGTAGTAAAGATATATCTAAAGATTTAAGGCAGAGCTGCTGGACTGCAGGGTTTAATGACACAGAACAATTTTAGAGGAAAGAGCTTCCAAAGCAGGGTCACCTTAAGGCTATATTATACAAAGCAAGTTCATCTAAAAGTATGAACAACAAATCCCGTTTAACTGAACACTGCTCTGTATTAAAATACTGTCCTCCGATCAAGCTAAGTGGTCCTGTAGTTCACTATTTAAAGAGGTAAATTTAAAGGGTAATTCACACTGCGCATCTACCCTGCTCTGACCAGATTTAATTGCCCTTTCACCACAAAACACCACACTGCCATTTAAGGCTGATTTCAACTGCCTGGTAATCCAGCCTTTAAGCCTGTAAACCTACTAAAATTTGAGAATAAGGTGATGGAACTGGCTGTTTGAGGCCACCTATCTATTTGTTACTTTATTGTTGGCTAACTTTCCTCCGCAGGGCATCAAAAAAGTTAACATGAACCTAAATTAATTTGCTAACTGATATGTCCAATGCTCACAGTCACAGTGACTCTTTACTTACCCTCTTGTCCATGAAAATACAGTCAGCCCGATGGTCTGTTGCAGTTGACTTTGGACATTTTGTTGCTCTCAAGAGAATCTCAATGTCAATGTATTCACTGCTGATCTAAATCACATAAACACGTTATATACAAAATTGCCTACAACTGTTTTAAAGGCAATATAACAAACAATAATCACCCAAAAAATGGCAAACTGTCACAGACTTGACTGCAGCAGATTCAGAGAGAAACTGTGAGAAGGTAAAATTGACCAGGGCTGAGATATACAACCATCACTTTCATTGTGAAGAGACATTAAGCATCATATGCATTGAAATTAAAACATCAAAATCAATGTGATTCTCATTAGTTCAGCTTGCAGATGATGAAAGTTTCACACTTTTGTAAACACTTTCTCAGCAGTTACCTTCGGACGGCCCTGGATGTTATAGAAATTCATGTGCTGACGGGTTCCTTGATGAGCATTTTCGACTGCGAGTTTAATGGCCGTCTTGTAGAGTGCAGGGAGACTGTGGTAATCTTGCTGGGCCTCTGTGGAGATAAGCAGAGCTCCATAAGCCAAAACCAGAACCAGCAGGCGGGTCATCTTCCTCTCAGCTTTGAAGGGAGAAGCAGGACTGAGGACACTGATCTGTGGTCCCCTTATCCAGCACGTCCAGGGGCGTGTCCTTCACCCGAAACAAACAGACCTTTGAACAACATTGGAAAACTCTTCAGGATGAATCGAGGCAGGTGGTCAAGTGGGTTTATTGTTATTTCAGCAATATACACAGTACACAGTGAAAGGAAACATTGTTCCTCCTGGACCACGGTGCAAGACAAAGAAGAAAAACAGAAACAACACAAGATGACACAAGTGCGGGCAAGATAGAACTATACAGAGTGAAAGGAGCACAAACAGAGGGAGAAAGTGCAAGATAAACACAAGAGCAACAATACAATACTACAGGACAAGACAGCGCAGTCAAGAACACAGAGTGCAGCCAGAGCTAACCTGAATAGGGGCATCAAGGTTGCCAGGCAGGCAGAGAAACAGAAAATAGAGGTCTACTTCACATACAACAACCCACAGTGGGTGTGGCAGGGAATACAACACATTATAAACTTCAAAGGCAACAACACCGTCACTGTTAACAGCAACGCCCTTTTAGCAAAGGAGCTAAACAGCTTCTTTGCTCGTCTGGAGGAACACAGAGCAGACATAGCCACACTGCC
Source organism: Brienomyrus brachyistius (assembly GCF_023856365.1). NCBI lineage: Eukaryota > Metazoa > Chordata > Actinopteri > Osteoglossiformes > Mormyridae > Brienomyrus > Brienomyrus brachyistius. The sequence goes on along the minus strand of NW_026042383.1, from coordinate 526,004 downwards.
CCCTCCCCCAATCTCCAGCACTCACAGACTCCCTCTGCAGGAACACCACGCGAGAAGGCACATTGCATCTCTAGGTGTGTGGAGTTTAAGACAAGGCAAGTGATGCTACGATAACATAATTCCTTGGTAAGACCCCACCTAGAATATTGTGTGCGGGTTTGGTTACCATACCTTAAGAAGGACATTGCTGCCTTGGAAAAGGTGCAACGTAGGGCAACGAGAATGATTCCTGGTCTTAGAGGAATGTCTAATGAGGAGAGGTTAGCTGAGCTGAATCTGTTTAGCCTCGAGCAAAGGAGACTAAGGGGGGACATAATCCAGGTGTTTAAGATTCTAACAGGTCTGGATGCTTTTCAGCCAAATGACTATTTCAATGTTAGTTTAAATACCAGAACTCGTGGCCATAAGTGGAAATTAGCTGGAGAACATTTTAAAACGAATTTGATGAAGCATTTCTGTACACAGCGTGTAGTTAGAGTATGGAATAGTCTTCCTGTTATTGTAACACAAGCTAAAACCCTGGGTTCTTTTAAATCAGAGCTAGATAAGATTTTTTGCAAAATTGCTTGCATTGCAGAACAGTATTTTCCCTTTTAAGGTTACTCATTTTAAATCTGGTCATTGCATTTTCATGATTACATTGTTTGTGTCCACTCCGTTATTTCGTGTTTATTGTTTGTTAGGTGTAATGTCTGTCTTATGTTAGTTATAGGAATAAATGCATGTCTTTTACACAACTTCAGCCTCTGTTCATTGAGTGCTCACAAGAATCCCTGCCTGTGCGATCTACGCTCTGAAACCTCAAATTCGCCTGAAATATCGCGAGACTCTCTCTCGTTGGCCGTGAGGGGAGCTTCGCTACCGATCGTTTACATTACCTGGTGACGCAGCTTGTTGTATGAGCCTTCTATTCTAACCCAGGTTATTACGCGATACTGGTTATTAATGAGTTCCATTTAAGTCACACATTAACAGACTCACAGTGTTTCGCAATTGAGTTTGGAGGAGCCGACCATTCGGCATAACAATTGGTTAATAATCACAAGGCAGAAGGTTTAAACTTATTCTGAGCACACAATTTAAATTTTTTATGACCGAACGTGCAGTGAAGAAGCGCTACTGTGAACTGGTTGCCAAAGTCGCACTCATGGCAATCTGAAGGCATTTAAGCGGGATCATAAGGGCTTATTATAGTTATTTTTATTTCTATTATTAGTAGTTATATTATTTTGTTTTATTTTCGGTTATTTCATTGTAGTTCTTTCGTATTAAACTGCAGTGAACCTTAACCATATGTCTGACGAAATTCTCAGATGTAGCGCTTTGTTTCCAGGTTCGATTCGGAGTTTCTCCGTTTCTATATATCCTGGGAGAGATCTCTCTATTAGCAAACGGGAATACTTGTTACGAGGTTCTAACCTAAATTATGTTGCGCTTGGACATAAGACCGATAGCTTAGTTACCTATCAGGATCATACTCGTATGTGTGTGCCTGCTGTAGACAAAGCAAGTTTAACACAACTTTGCGCTGTGAGTGTGTCATTTAGAAATTGGGAGTCTCCTGTGCTTGAGACCCACCGTGGTTAAGCACCATTTGCGACAAATTATAGTGCACTCACAATTTAAATCCGTCGCCGTAACGCGAGCGCCGTCTCGCTTCAGTAATTGTTTTAAGGGGGTTTATACTGTGCAAGGCACAGAAGAAGGCCGCAAGCGGCATGCGCATGCATTAAATGTGTGTGTCACTCATCTTGCGTCGGCAACCGTTTGGTTACCTCTAGTGGTCAGGCATAGAACTTCCACTCCATTTCGAAATTGCGCCTCCAGTGGCCAGGCATAGAACTACCACTCCATTTCGATATTGCGCCCCCGGTGGTCAGGCATAGAACTACCACTCCATTTCGATATTGCGCCCCCGGTGGTCAGGCATAGAACTACCACTCCATTTCGATATTGCGCCCCCGGTGGTCAGGCATAGAACTACCACTCCATTTCGATATTGCGCCCCCGGTGGTCAGGCATAGAACTACCACTCCATTTCGAAATTGCGCCTCTAGTGGTCAGGCATAGAACTAACACTCCATTTCGAAATCGCGCCTCTAGTGGTCAGGCATAGAACTACCACTCCATTTCGATATTGCGCCCCCGGTGGTCAGGCATAGAACTACCACTCCATTTCGATATTGCGCCCCTAGTGGTCAGGCATAGAACTACCACTCCAGTTCGAAATTGCGCCTCTAGTGGTCAGGCATAGAACTACCACTCCATTTCGAAATCGCGCCTCCAGTGGTCAGGCATAGAACTACGACCCCATTTCGATATTGCTCCCCTGATGGTCAGGCATAGAACTACCACTCCATTTTGAAATTGCGCTTCTAGTGGCAAGCCATAGCAGTGCCACTCCATTGAAATTGCACCTCTAGTGGTCCGCCATAGTAGGTTAACAACATCTGAGTTGGGTCTCTGGTGGTCAACTGCGGTGATACAACACGCATAATTGGACACACAGGTTCTTGCCTGAAAGCAGGAATTAACTTCATGGACTAAATCAATTTGATCACAATACATTAACATCCAATTAGGTTATTGTTGCATAACTAATTTATGTTTACAATTGAAGAAGAAACACAATTCATTTGGTTTGATTTCTGTTTAACCTTTTTGATTTATTTTAGGTTTTATTTCACCTTATGCTTTCATTCATTCCCTCTCCCCCAACAAGGGGACTTGCATAGAAGTTCAACCACTATTAACAACAGTAAACCAGTTACGTACACAATCCCATCAGGAAGTCGTTTGGATGTGATCAGTTGAGCCCTTCGGGTGTTGGGTGCTTACCATTCGCTCTCTGCTGGTTGAGCTTGTCTGTGGCTCTGCTGTCACTGCTTGCGATCGTACAGTTTGTCAAAACCGAAGGGGAGTTCTCAGCAATTGGACGCCCAAAAGCGTGTCAGCTCGGCTACACCCACTGACTCATTACGGGCAAGGCTCACAGGTACCTCAGGCGGTCATTACAACTTTTGAGCAGGACCTCGTTTAGGGTGAGTTCTGAGAACAGCCCTAGCTTGGACTCTCACTAGGGTGGGTGATACCTGAAGGCAATTTTGCCAGCCGATAAGCTGAGCTCCACCTGGGTTGTCTCAGTTGTGCATACAGAACACGCCCTTCCAAGTTAACATTGCTGGGAATCGGGGGAGTGGAAGCCGGACTCAGGCTTGCTTAGCTGGGAGAATGATTCCTGGTCTTAGAGGAATGTCTAATGAGGAGAGGTTAGCTGAGCTGAATCTGTTTAGCCTCGAGCAAAGGAGACTAAGGGGGGACATAATCCAGGTGTTAAATCTGGTCATTGCATTACATTTTTTTTGTGTCCACTCCTTTATTTCGTGTTTATTGTTTGTTAGGTGTAATGTCTGTCTTATGTTAGTTATATCCATCCATCCATTTTCCAAACTGCTTATCCTACTGGGTCGCGGGTGGTCCGGAGCCTATCCCGGAATGTGGAATGGGCACGAGGCAGGGAACAACCCAGGATGGGGGGCCAGCCCATCACAGGGCACACTCACACACCATTCGTGATTATATTATTGCACTATACTGTATAAATAAAAAGTAAACTTAATACCAGTTGTGGTAATAAAGTGCACAGAGAGGAAGAGAGAGTAGGGTTTCACATAAACTTATGTTCATTAGCATTTAGTATTCTGATGGCTTTGGGGGTAGAAGGTCTTATTAAATCTGGTTGTTCTGCAATGCATACTGCGGTAACGTTTACCAGAGAGCAGAAGTTCAAACATCTCATGTGCTGGGTGCGTGGGATCTTTTTAAAATATAATTATGCATATGTAGAACTAGGGATATGATCCTATTAAGTATGATAGTTCTGTCTCATTATTGCAGGATCGACATCCATAGTAACTGTGTTGATCTATCCATTTGTGTGCATGTGTGTGTGTGTGTGTGTGTGTGTGCGAGCGGGTATACCTATCCTACCCCATAACGTGATAAATACCTGTTTTTTTTCCCTTATGGGGACCACGAAACCGAAAACCAGGAAAACTCTATTTTATAAAAATCTGTGACTGCTATGGAAAAACTAAAAATGCAAAACCTCTTGTATTTTGCTGGGTTACTTATGGTTATGGTTAGGGCAGGGTGGGGGTTAAGCTTGTCATAGTTAGCGTTAGCATTTATCCCATAGAAGTGAATGAGCGGGCCCCATAAAGATAGGTATACCCTATGTGTGTGTGTGTGTCCCATATTGCCTGGGCTTCAGGATACCTCATAACCCGGAACTTCATCAGAAGTAGTTAGAAAATGGATGGATGGATGGATGGATGGATGGATGGACGGACAGATCAATAAAAGTACAGAACATCCATTTTACAAAGAACCGTCAACACTAAATGTTTGCACTGGTCATGTTCCTAGAAATTAAACTTCTTTTCTGAAAAGCAGCATGTTCATAAATTAGCTGTTGTTATTCCTTGTGGGAACAAATGCAGATGAAACTGTAAAACAGACTGCAGTGGCAAAACAGTTCTGGCTACCCGCCAGCCCTTCTGCCTGTGCTGCCCTGCCTGCCCGCCCTCCTGCCCATTACGTCCTGCCTGTGCCACCCTCCTGCCTGCCCTCCTGCCTGTGACGTCTTTCCTGTGTGCCCTGCTGCCAGTTATTCTGTATTTACATCCGGACTTAACTAATTGAACCATATAGATCAGGACTTTGTTAACCTGACTTCTGCCCTGTGGAGGATGGGCTCCCCCTTTCACTCTGGTTCCTCCAAAGGTTTCTTACTATGACTGAGTTTATCCTTGCCAATGTGGCTTTATAATTTTTCAGGCTTGATATTGCTCACTGGGACAATTGGGCAGGGACAAAGTAAAGTGCTTTGAGACTATGTAAGGCTGTGAAAATGCACTATACAAAATAAAGTGAATTGACTTGAGTAACGTGGCACAAAGCAACCCTTCTTTGCCACAGGAAATGTCTGGTGCAATTTCTTTTTTAATTGTACATGTCAATTGCATAATACCCTAAACTAATTCATTATTATTTCTATTATTATCATCATCATCGTCATCATCATCCTGATAAGTATTTCATTAGTATTCCATGGTATTTTGATTTTTCAGGAATCAGTGTGTGTACTGTATACTTTTTAATTTATTTGCACTATGTGTAGTGTCTCTGCAGCTGTACATACTTGCTGCATTAAGCACAAGAACTTCCCTCAGGCATCAGTATAGTTAATCAAATGTAATATTTCTTGCTTGTTTATTAAGTGGTTTTAGGTATTTTGTGTGTTCCACTTAATTTAGTGTAATTAGTCCTAGTTGACTCAGGTTTAGTTAGATTTTTCCTTCTGTTGTTCCTCTGCATCATGCTACTGTCATAAAATTTCAATGTCTTACCTAACTTAAGAGTTTTTTGCATTGTGTTTTGGAGAGAAAGAAATCATAACTTTTTTTCTTTAGATTCATCCACTGATTCTATCACCTATGACACATCCCCCCTGAATATTTGTTTGTTTGTTTATTTATGTATTTGCTTGGGAGGTGGAATTAACAAACATAAATAACTGAATGAATCAGGGTAGTGAAAAACATTTATAAACTTATCATTTTGGTATTGGTACGATCCTGTTCTGGTTAGTTAGCCGAGGGAGTAAATCATCCGGAGTTTCATCTCTCAATCTCCTCCTACACCCACTCAGCATCACAGTATGGACTCCCCAATGCAACTGATCTGCACGTATTTGTACTCTGGGAGGAAATTGAAGCCCCCATAGGAAAAACTCAAAGCCTACAGACATATGCACAAAACCAGGGGACATGCTCAGTTCTGCAGGTCTGGAAGTGTGAGAGAAGGCTATTTATTGAGTTTCCCCTCTGCCCCTGGTAAAGATGAAACATGCACAAGTCTACTTTTTAACCAACTGCTAAGTCATTAAACACACATATACTTACATGAAAGTCTGACTGATACTGGAGCTTCCAGTGCCCGTAAACCAGGTGCTGGGGTACTCCATTTCCTTCTTGATAATTAGCGCCATTGAAAAAAAACTGTGCCTTTCCTAATATTAATTGACTCTCAGACAAATGTACTACTTGAAGACCCTGCCACTATTCGCATTTTCCAGCAGGAGTCACAAATCTTCATTGCATTCAGTTTATTCTCAGATGAGCTCATGCATGTTTCTATGTGCATCTTTACACTTAAACAAATACAGCTGCCTAAACTCTGTTGTTATATTCCATATATATTTGTCGTGACTGGCCTTTTTTCTCAAATGATGGATTTCTGAAACTAAAACTGACAGTAATATAAAATATTTATATTGCCACATAATCGACACATGTTCTGATATGACATAGCATTCCCCTGGACCATAGTGCGACTTAGAGACGAGATATAACATGCCCTTCACAGTAAAACACTAGATAGGTGCAACACTTAATGTCAACGTTGTCAATGTCAATGTTGACTTAATGTCAACGTTAAATTCATGGATGCGCAAATTAAGTAACACAGTAACAGTACAAAAACGAGCAGAGCTGTGTATGGCATGACTATCTCGCGGCGGCGACAAAATATGCTTATCCTTCTAATTATTCAGAAGAAAATATATTTGCAAGCACAGCCGTTCACGGCTTCCGTACAAAAAGCTGTCACTACGCTACAGGAAGAATACACGGCCAATATAGGATTTACACAAGTCTGCTTCTTTTGTTTTTTTTAGTAACAACTTTCACAAAAATGAACAGCAATACTTCTAAAAGTGCAAATCTGTTGCCAAATTAAATAAACAAAGAAATTAATCATAAAAATATTCAATGTATATACAACTAACCATTTCCAATCAAAAAGTACATACAAATCTCCAGTACAAGTTATACAATGGAGCGCAGATAAAACTTTTAAATAGTAATTAACCAAACTATATAAAGAATACAAGTTTGAATACAGGTAATTTGTATAAATTTTACTGTGTTCAGACTGAAAAATCAGCACCAGCCTTACACACATTGCAGTTCTGCTTTTTTCTTCTTTTAGCATAATTATCCGTTTCACGTTCACGAGGCAGAAGATCCCTGCAAATGTGAAAATTCACAAGTAACAGGCACCATTAACCTCAAGCCATAACAGTCTGCTAGCCTGAACAATAGCAAACTCTATGTATTACCAATTATTACGCAGGTTGTCACTTTATCAAATCATGACTGTTACTAAGAAGTGGGAGTGAAACGCGTGTCACGAGATCTCGCGATATTACAACATGAGTTTCTCGTTGGAGCGAAAAGCGGTTTCACGAATGCGCTGCAAATTAGCTGCTGTGAATATGTTGGCATCTGACTAAATTACTATAGTAGATACCCCAGACACTTTTAAATCTTTTGTGTGGCAGCATTTCGGGTGCCCGGCGGAAAATATAAATGGCGAATGAAGGGGGGCTAGGTTGCGTGCTAAACTTTGTCACACTGAGAAAGGGGAACAAACTGGAACACAGGCAGGAAGAGAAGGGGGGCTCCAGCCCTCCTCGTTGTGTAAGTAAATTCCGGAAAGCAGAAGGTACATTGACAGGCTCGTGGTGACATTAAGCTTACGCTTGACCTGCGGGGACATGACAAGGGAGGGGGTCGCTGACGCTGCTAAATTGCAACATAACAAGATAAGATCAAAGGGAACGGGTGTGGGGACTAACGCCAGCAATGTCCAAACAATAGTTATATGTTACGTCAACTGGAAAGATACCAACAAGAACAGTAGACGCCCTAAACGGGGTATAAAAGTTAGACACAGACAACAGGGAGCTGAGCTTCCCTTGGTGTGTACTTTTGTGCATCTGAGAGTGGCTCCCGGATCGATCTGTACAACAAATAAAGAGAGCTGACTTACAACCATCCTTTGCCTCACGAATGCATCTTTTCCTCATCAACGGACTCGGTGGAGTCTAACTCCAACAATTTGGGGGCTCGTCCGGGATGAGGAGAAGGTTGTTTGGATTGGAACCAGAGACGAGGTCTTGGGGACGCAGAGAGCCACGGGCGCCCAGCAATTAGGTGAGCAGAGCCTGTTTTATCGAATTCTGCATATTGGCGATTGCTAAATAAAGTGGCTGGAAGTGTCTCAGGATCTGTCGACCAATATTGTGGCGAGGGCCTGTTGTGCGTAGCTCTGACGGCCTGTGAACAGAGGGTACGGGACCCCGTAGTAGAACCTATTGGCGGAGGATTTAAGTCCACTGTCGTGTCCTTGGTTTGGCAACCCACCTACTGCTGATGAGCAGTAGGACAGCTGGGATTGAGCGTCCCGGGAAATTCAGGACCCCCGAACAGCTAAATTGGTCGGAGGAGTAAGGTTCATCCTCCTTAAAACGGGTTGAAGTCCCGAGGTGAAAGTCCTCAAAGTATTGGGTTAAAGTCCCGAGATTAGAGTACTCAAAGCATCGGGCTAAAAAGTCCCGAGACGTGGGGTCCCAAGGTACCAAAAAGTGTACACAGCGCTATTTACTATTTCGCGTGTGTAAGTGCGTGTTTACTATTCACTATTCCAGTGTGAGTGGGTTTACCATTTACTATTTACTGTTTTGCGTGGTTCGGTGATTGTGTGTGAGTGTGGGTTTAGGTTTTGGTGGTGTTTGTTAGTGGGGCACTCAGAGACAACTAAGAGGTGTACTAAGTGTGGGTGGATAAATCCATCCCCTGAGGCACAGGGGTTGTTGGATCAGGAGAAGTGTAGGTCAGATAAGCTAAAACATGGATCACGAATTTGATAGAGAATTGGATGACGGGGGCTGGGGTCCACCAGTGCGCGGGCGGTGGAAGCCTCTGTGTGAACAGATACAGCTGTTAAAAATAGCAGTGGGAAAAACAGCTCAGGAAAAGGGCCGAGAGAGAGAGACGGCAGATGCGTGGAAGCGTATGGGGATTGCAGTGAAATGTGCAGGATACAAACCGGAGGATAGGCAATCATTAGGAGCACTTTTATGGCGTAAGGTAAAGGAGCATAGCGGCCTGAAAGACGAGGCAGGACGCGAGCTAGTGAAAGCGAGGGTGTTACAACGGGGAAAGTGGAGAAAAGAGGGAGAGAAACAGGAGCAGGAGAGGCGAGCGTGGGCATTACGACACAACTTTGCCCTTATTGGCTTAAGATTTTAGTTACATACATGACGTTTGTATATCTGCTATTTCTCCCGAGAAGCAGGTAAAGCAGTGGTAACTGCTTTTCAATTAATTTACTTGGTAAAATTAAATTTAAATAAATGATATGAATACTGTAATAGTACTCGTGAACTTTGTTTGTTTGTTGTTAGTTACTGTAATGTTGCGCTGCTTTATTTGTTTAATCGTCTTGTCTGTGAAGACATTCAAGTTAATCAAATAAGAACTGCACTGTACACTGTACATGACCATAAAAACTTTGAATCCTTGAAATAAATGTTTTTGATCTTTTCCTTGGCAGTTATCTTTTTACACAGGGCCTCTATGTACACAATAGTTATTTTTTTCACGACTAACAGTATGGATCAGGAGTTGGTTATTGTAAAAGAAGTAATGTGCATGCAGGTGATATTTGTATAGATTTATGTTCACCTCTAGGTGATAAGTTTGATAGTCATTTCTTTTACCGTTTGGTCTCTCGGTTGAACATAATAGTGGCGCGAGCAGCTCCACTTGGTTTTTTAAAAATACTCAGCCATGAACTTCTGGTGAACTCAGGTGAATCCCTTCCTTCAGTAGTAAACCTTGGTATTTTCAGCCGTTTACACATTGTCTCACTAAAAGGTTGATAATATATTTGTCCTTTTACATAATGATGAAATATACGCTAATAAAAGTGAATATTCATAGATTCATGACTAACATAAAGTAGCTAACAGAAACTTAGACTAACAAAAGGTGCAAATACATACTCAGTTGGTTCCATTGTGTTGATTACATTACAATGTTTACATTGTAATGATTATATCATGGATATTTGGCATACTTTTTATAAAATCATAATTCTTATATTCTACGTTAGATAGTGCTAAATAATATTCCATAGATGGATGGACTTTATTAATCCCTGTGGGGAAATTGTTTTTTATGTCTCCCTCAACTTACTCTTTGTGGAGTAAATTGTCCGCGAAGTGCAGCTGCCTGTTGGGGCGCCCAGGGAGCTGGGGGTTAAGGGCCTTGCTCAAGGACCCACAGACGTGCTGTGGCTGGGTTAGTTTCAACTGGTGACCTTCTCATTACAGGCACAAGGACTGACCCCTGCCCCCCAACTGTGTATGAGTAGCATTTATGCTGTTTCTTGAGTGTGAGCTAGTACATAAACCAGCTAGTGTTCACCACTGCAAAAATACTCTAGCTTTCATACACATTTTTTTATTTTCTTACATTGTCCGTTTTTGTTCATAGTCTGTAATATTCTGAATAACGACAATGTAGAGGAAAAACAGATTAAATTCTCCTTGTTTGTAATTTCCCCATGTAATCCACTGCCTTGTGGTAAGAGGTGGAAAAGTCGGACGCGTTGAATGATGAGGATACGATATTGAGTTTAGTTCTTGAGTGGATTTATTCATATGATATATTAACGCACAGTACTTTGAACTGGTTTGTTTGGCTCGAAAGGGTCGATATGCAGACACCATCACACACGGCAAATACGGTCAATGACTGTTTCACTTTGCACCTTCAGCCCTGAGCCGCGTAATCTCAGCACCTCTAATAACAACCATTGCTGCCCCCTACAGGTGGGAATACACTTACACAATAGTAAAGATCACTAAGGCAGGCAGTACCTCTCGTTTCAAGTATTACAATACTATCCATCCATCCATCCATTTTCCAAACCGCTTATCCTACTGGGTCGCGGGGGGTCCGGAGCCTATCCCGGAAGCAATGGGCACGAGGCAGGGAACAACCCAGGATGGGGGGCCAGCCCATCGCAGGGCACACTCACACACCATTCACTCACACATGCACACCTATGGGCAATTCAGTGATTCCAATTAGCCTCAGCATGTTTTTGGACTGTGGGGGGAAACCGGAGTACCCGGAGGAAACCCCACGACGACACGGGGAGAACATGCAAACTCCACACACATGTGACCCAGGCGGAGACTCGAACCCAGGTCCCAGAGGTGTGAGGCAACAGTGCTAACCACTGCACCACCATGCCACCCCTATTACAATACTATATATATATATATATATATATATATATATATATATATATATATATAACATTATATTATAAACAATAAATACGAATAAATAAAAACATTGAACAAATAAACATCATCAATAATATTCATGAATAATTACGCTTAATATACAAATAAAAGAATAGCTCCTGCAGATGATTTCAGATAACTACTGGAACAATGAGTTCTGGAGGGGAGCAAGCTCTGTTACATGCTATAGAAATGTTGATCTGATTCCTTTCATTATCAGATTGTTACCACTGTTAAAAACCACAGATATTGTATTCTGATTGTATGCATTTCCTTATTAGGGCATGTCAGTTACTTCTGTTAAAAATCAGTTTATTCTGACGTCGTAAATTTCCTGACCAGAGTTTACCCTCTTTAAAGTGATGGAGGTCCACTTGTGCCAAAGATATGTCAATATGCATATGAGATTTCGTTTGTGCCAAAAATATGTAAACAGCACACAGTCTATGTCGACTGAGAATGTGACAAAGAATTTTTCTGTGACAATTCTATTATGTCAATGAGTTTGTCTGTGGAGCCCCTGAAGGGACCTAATGGTGTCCGCTAATTAGATACCCAGAAATAAACTGTGTGGCTCCTGCCCAAGCATTGCTGCCCAAACAGCAGCTTCCTCCTTATGCCGCCGAGGGAGGAGTAGCAAGTGGTTCCCCTGCCCCTTCCCCTCTCCCCCCTGCAGACGAGGATCATAACCATTCAGCACCCGACTCTACCTCCTTCTCGGTGATGAAGTGCCGTGGCGAAACACTCAGGCAGCAGGACGAGGTAGCAGAAATTCTTGCCCCTATGTTGGTTTGTCCAAATCCTCAAGGGGGAGATGAGGTTTGCTCATCTGACACTGTAGATGAAGGAGTTGAAGGACATTGCCAGTGACCTGCTGGATCCCAGGCAGAACAGACCTCACCATGCGACAGCCCTTCAGAGACTGGTCCTCCTGCGCATGGACTGGGGCATGATGCATCAGTTTAAACAGGAGCCTGGTAAATCCTGCGAGTGCTACACCGAGCGACTGATGGCAGCATTCTCCAACTACAGCGGGATGGACTCCCCCAGCGGACCGAGAGTGTATGTGATGTAAAATACACTAAGATAACTCAGTTCCTTTAAAGAGAGGCACTTTTAATACTCTGTATTTTTTTCGTGTGCTGTACCCTTAAAAAGTACAACACTAGTACTCCATATTCAAATAGTCCCATTAAAAACTACAGCCCCCAAACATCAAACTGCATGCTTCTATGTCACCTACACTTCATTAAGCAATATTAACACAAGTAACATGTTTCATCACTTAAAGCCAATCTAACTTTTTAAAAATAAAGTCTGTTTCAACTGGACTTTTACCTAAGTAAAACAAACATTTTATGTTCTAGTTTTCTTAAAACTACTGAAACAAATAATTGGCTACACTGCAGTTCCGCTGTTTTGTTTGGCACCCCTGCGTGTCCTGCATTGTGTGGAAAAAACCTGAAGGCTGAGGAATGTTATGTAACACAGCTAGAATGTAAAAACTCTCTCTGGTGTAATTCACTGCGTAAAACCAATGGTGCTAAGTGTGGTGTCTTCTTCATAACACTCCCTGATGTTTGTGTCCGTGACCATGAGATACGGTGGGCTGCTTTTCTTCCTTCCTTTGACTAGTATTCCTCCTAAATTGTTCATCTGTGTTTGCTGCATTGGTACTTGTTGATGTGCGTGTGCCTTGTGTCACGATCGCCGTTTAACGGGAGCGGCGGACGGGCAGGAAACAGGCAAGGCAGGCAGGATACGGGGAAATACGGGGATTTATTAGGAACACGGGGTGCAGGAAACATCTCACGCAGACGGACTTCAATGACGGACACTGAACTCTAGTAAGACATGGACTCAAATAGACAGGACTGATTGAAAATAATCGGACACAGCTGGGTACGATCAGGGAAGCACACGTGGATAATCAGGGGGCGTGGCACACACGGTGGTCGGACTGTCCGGGACCTCCTCGGGGACTAGGGCAGGAAAGTCTGGAGCTGGGTCAGGGACAGGAGTGGGGCCAGGAACAAGAGCCCCAGGGGGCACAGTTATTTGAGGCAGAGGGAGCGCCTCGGGTTCTAGGGCCGCAGGGGGCAGCGGAGGCGGCTGCTCGGGCTGCGCAGGAGCTACGGGCGACGAAGGCGGCTGCTCAGACGCTGTAGCAGGAACCCAGGACTTTATGCTCAGCCCACTGCTGTTAACTCCGATGACTCACAACTGAGCAGCAATGCACATTTCGAATCACATCATCAACATCAGGCTGATGACAAGACTGTGGGTCTCGTCAATAAAAACGGTGACTCAGCATACAAAGAGGAAGTGTGATGACTATCGGACTGCTGCAGAGCCAACAACCTGTCTCTGAATGTTGACCAAAGAAATGGTTGTTGACTTTAGAAGAACACAAAGCACAGAGTGACCACTCTCTGCTGCACATCGATGGCTCATCTGTGGAGATCGTAGAGAGTACCAGATTCCTTGTTGTCCATCTGGCGGAGAATCTCACCAGGTCCTTCAACATCAGCTCCATAGTAAGGAAAGCACAGCAGCACCTCTACTCTCCACGGAAGCTCAGAAAAGCCCATCTCCCATCCTCACACTCTATTGGGGAACTGTTGAAAGCACCCTGAGCAGCTGCATCACAGTCTGCTTTGGGAACTATGTCGCCTCAGATCGCAAGTCCCTACAACAGATAGTGATGACAGGTGAGAAAATCATTGGAGTATCTTGTTAGAGAAATATGTACTTTTTTTATTATCATTTTGCTAGACGCTTGGAAACAACACCCTGCCGCAGCTTGATCTTAATTGAGCAATAACACGTCTCAAGAACTGTCGCTTGAATATTTCCACCCCATATATGGTGACAAACAATGTTCAATGTCAGTTGCATATCCTGTTTGTGTACCTCAATAAAAGACACTGCGAGGGGAGTTCCTTTTTCGAAGTTGGCCGAGTTCGACTGAGAGGCTGACACCTCGAGGTCAGGACCGGGCTTCCCTTTGTAAGGAAAAGTGGTAAAAATGCCCCAAGGTTCTTGGTTGATCATTTGAATGCAGACAATGTTAGGAATTTATGATCATGGGGGAAGCCAGGGAGAGAATGGGGGTTCCAGTTGGCACCACTAGGGTGATAAGGATAAGATAAGGTGATAAGAATTTAATTACAATGATCATAAAAGTCTCTACCCTGTTCTGTCCTGTCCCCGTCTCAGGATCCTCACACTCCAGGGGGTCACTCTTTATATGTAAATTCACTCACAACACCTACACACAACACCTTGGTGGGGAGGGCCTTTTTGGGTATAAAGGGGGGTGAAGAACTGTCTTCAATTTGTGTCTGAGCTGCCTTTCAGTACCCGGTGTGTCTCTACACTGTATTACATTGTATTATTTTTGCTGTTCAATAAACCATCATTTTGCTGAAACTGCGGAGACTCTGCAAGTGGATTCCCTACACCTTGCAGCAAGTAAAACGTCATCACAGCTGTCTGTGTTGTTCTGTGTTCAGAGACTGGTTTGTTTCCAGCGCATCTTCAGAAGAAGATAACCCTAACATATCTCTCCCCTCCATCACGGATATTCACACCACACACTGCATCCGCAAAGCCACCACCATTGTGGATGACCCCACCCACCCCTCACATTATCGTTTCACCCTCCTGCCTTCTGGAAATAGGTCCCGGAGCATTCGGGCCTTTACAGCCAGACTCAAACAGCTTTATCCCCCATGCCGTCAGACTACTGAACTCTCAGGGACTAATCTGATACCACACACACATACACTCATTAACACACTTTATTATTTAACTACTATTTTTTTATCTTATTGTAGCCATGTTTACAGTTACTTTTATTTATTTTTATTGCTACCTCATTGCACAACCAAACTGCACCTTATCAGTATTGGGTTTACTGTGCTGTTTGTGCTCGTTGGTGTCAGTTGTCCTCTCTTTTTGCACTGTCCTGCAATGTTTGCACAGTTTTTGCTCATTATGCACCATACAGTATGTTGCTAGGTTGGTATGTGTTAGTCTTGTGTTAATTTAAGTAGCACCTTGGTCCGAGGGAAACAGTTTCTTTTGTAACTGTACTATACTCAACTGTGTAAAGTTAAAAATAACATTAAAGACCTACTTGACTTGACTTTTACTGATAACAGGTGCTAAAGTGAAGTGACTTGCTTCTGGGAAAGATCTCCAGCTGAAATTCTCTACAACAATTATGGGAGAAATATGGGAAGGACGCGGCGTCAGACCTGCCCCAGTGGGACGAATGTGGTTTTCCTAGAAACAGCAGCTTCAGTCCCAATCAGATAAGCCAGATGCGTTTGAAATTAGAGGAACAGGATCAGACTGGTTGCTCAGGTATTAATGTGGTAGAACTAAAACGGAGACAAATTGGAAGGTGTTTCAATTGTGGGAAAATGAGACAAAGCAGGCAGAGGAGATGCGGGTGGCAAAAAAGCATGAGATAAGGAATGCAGAGAATGTGGATGAGGGTGAGACTCCTGTGAAAACTGTGTATTGAAAATTAGGGCCACAGTATTGTCATCCATCCTGTCAGGGTATGTGGAAATACACTGAGGGTAAATGGCCTAATGCAGGAAGTGTCTTAATCCTATAACATCCAGCTGATTCAGGCTGTTGGGACAGTGTGGGACTGCACTCTTCTGGCTGGGACCTCGAATAAATGAATGAATGTTACATGTATACAGCCCTTTTCTAAGATACACAAAGAGCTTTACAGAGGCAATGGGGAGCCACTTCAACCCAAAGGTGAGGCAGCAGGAGAGGGGGCCCAGGCAGAGAGAACAGCCAACAAGAGGGGTGCTTCCACAGACAGGACGGGGGCCCCGGCAGACCAACGCTGACGACTCCTGGGACCAAGTCAACAGAGCAGCTGTTGTCATTGTGACTCACCCTCATACATCCATCCATCCATTGTCCAAACCGTTTATCCTACTGGGTCGCGGGGGGTCCGGAGCCTATCCTGCAAACAATGGGCACAAGGCAGGGAACAACCCAGGATGGGGGCCAGCCCATCGGAGGGCACATTCACACACCATTCACACACACATGCACTCCTACGGCCAATTTAGCAAGAGAGAACATGCAAACTCCACACACATGTGACCCAGGCAGAGACTCAAACCGGGGTCCCAGAAGTGTGAGGCAACAGTGCTAACCGCTGCACCACCATGCCGCCCCACTGTTGGTTACATGTGTACATATTTTGTCTGATCTCTTCACCACCAGGTGGCAATATAGCAGCTCCAGAGTTGTTGATGGCTAGAGTAAAAATAAAAACACAGTAGCACAGAGGTGTAGCTAAAAATTCTGGGCCCCTGACAGAATGTCACCTTGCGCCCCTCTATCGAATTTTACATACTGGGAGAGAGATTTGTTGAGCCATCTTCCAATCTAATCCAATCCAGCTTTATTTAAAAAGCACTTTAAACAACCTTATCGACCAAAGTGCTGCACAAAGGAATAAATAAAAATATTCACAAACTTAAAAACGAATTAAAATAAATTTAATAAAAACCAAAACATTAAATGTAAGTAAATGGCCATTAAAATAAAAATATTATATTAATAATTATTTATGAATATATAAAAATTTATATTAATAAAGAAAAGGCTAAGATTGAAATAAAATTTACTATTAAAGTTAATATCTCACAAGGTGTCCAAGGAGAAGAGATGAGTTTTAAAAAGAGATTTAAAGATTTAAAGAGAAGAGGCCTCTCTAATGTGAAAAGGCAAATCATTCCACATTTTAGGAGCTGCGAATGCAAAAGCTCGATCCCCTCTAAGCTCACGCTGAGTCTTAGGAACCATCAGGAGCAGCTGATCAGCTGACCTGAGAGAGCAGGTGGGGGTGTAAGGGTGAAGCAGCTCACAGAGGTCAGGTGGAGCAAGACCCTTGAGGGCTTTAAAAGCAAATAACAGAATTTTAAAATGAATCCTAAAATGTACGGGCAGCCAGTGGAGTGAGTCTAAAATGGGGGAGACATGCTCATATTTCCATGTGCGGCAGTATTTTGAACCTTCTGGAGGTGAACAATAGTGGAGCCTCTAACCCCAACATAGAGGGCGTTACAGTGGTCCAAACTAGTACCGACAAAAGAGTGGATTACTGTCTCAAAGTGCTGCTTAGAAAGAATTGGCTTTATTTTGGCCAACTGCCTCAATTGTAAAAAGCTTGACTTGACAACTGATCTTATCTGCGTGTCAAACTTAAGGTTGGTGTCGACTTTAACCCCTAGGTGTGTGATGACTGGTTTACAATATTGTTCCAAGGAACCTAAAATTACAGTGGAGGTCAGAGGAGTGGAGTTACCAAAAACCAACACTTCTGTCCATTACCTCCCCACTTCCTTGTTAGTTACATTATTTGTTCTGCATTACTGTACTGCTTTGGAGCCTTTTGATATTAAGGTGAATAACACAGTGAAAAAAGAGACAGATGCATTGACAGCAGTTGTGGCCACACTTTGGACTGGGAGTGTAAGAGCAAAGGAAACTGAATCCACTATGTTCTGTCCTGTAAATTTTTATTAAACAACACATGACACACATACGAGTCCTGTTTTAACTTTCAGGGCTGATGGTCTGCAGCCTGGCTTGTGGTCTACAGTGCAGCGCAGGTGCAGTCACTGTGCTGAGCCCGGCGTTATAGTAATGATGCAGCCTTTCACACTGACCAGTGAGAAATAACCTTGAAAATGACTGTGCTCTTTGTGGTTCTCCTTTTGGAAACATCTTACCACCAAGCAACAGACATTTGACAACAGACTTCTACTCATCAATTATCAGAAATGTCATGCAGTAATCAGAGGTTAGACGGAAAAAATGACTTTTGTATTTTTCATCTTTTATCTTGGAGCAAACAGTTTTAATTGATGTACATGAGAGTAAATGGTGAATCAGTTTATTTGCTTTCTAGCTTTCTAGCACTTGGCTACCCAACCATTCATCAGTATGTGACCACTGCCATCTGGCTGAGTAAGTCTACTGTAATACTATTATTACAGTAGTATTATTAGTATTATTATCAGCTTATTGTGAGAATGGGGTGTGGGAAAAATGTCTTAAATGCAGACTGGTTACGGTGATCAGGAGCTTACTAATGAAAATGAGAAGAGCAAAGGGTTTGAACATCATAGTGGTTCCACTTGTTTTGAATCAGCCAGTGAGAAACTGACAAAGGGACCGGAAACAGGGAGGTACATGCTACAGAGCAGGCTGATCTGATTGGCTGTTCACACAGGTTTGCACGGCACTGCAGTGATTTACATTTTAATTTTTCTGGGTGTCTGTTAGCTTAACCCTAATAAATCAGTTTCACTTGTTGGATTTCCACTTATGGTCCAGCATGGTGGTGCAATGGTTAGCACTATTGCCTCACACTTCTGGGAGCTGGGTTTGAGTCACGGCCATAACACCATGTGTGTAAAGTTTGCATGTTCTTCCTGTGTTGTTGTGGGGTTTCCTCCAGGTTCTCTGGTTTCCCCCCCCCCCCAGTCCAAAAACATACTGAGGCTAATTGGAGTTACCAAATTGCCTGTAGGTGTGACTGGTATCTGTGCCCTGCGATATGCTGGTGGCCCATGCTGGGTTGTTCCTTGCCTCACACCCATATCCTCCAGGACAATGTACGCTACTGTAATACAGAATTGAGATCTTGCAAGTACAAGTATGAGTACGTTGGAGGGCACGTCAGAGGCGGAAATGCTGTAGGTGACGTCAGACGCCGGAGACTTGGCGGAAAATCTGAATGAACAGCGAGGGGAATTTGGAATCTCTTGTGGAATATATCGACTGGTACTTCAACATTATAGTCATGAAGAAGAACGCAGATGCATCTTCTCCAGCCAAAAGCGAGACACCGTCCTCCAAAAGAAGTTGCCCGGCAGACTCCCCTGGCACAGCATCGCCGACTGGTAAAGACTTTGCCGACATCCTGGATTCAATCGACAAACGATTGTCCAGCTTCGACGAGAGGTTGGCTCTCGTCGAGATTCTACATCAGGAATTCAAATCCCCGAGGGAATCTTTGGAATTCAACCAGCAGCAGGTGGAAACACTCGCTGCTGAAAACACCTCACTATGGGACTCGGTTAAGTCTCTAACTGAAAATGTGACCCATCTAAATGAAGAAAATAAAAAAATAAAAGAGACTGTCGTCGATCTACAGGCCTGTAGCATGAGAAATAACCTGGTGTTTTCAGGCATCCCAGAATTACCGTCAAAACCTTTATCAAGAACCACCTGAAGCTTTCAGAGGACACTGAAAAACATCTGCTTTGAGAGAGTCCATCGGCTGGGAGCCAAGAGGCCTGGTGCACTGAGACCGTATCCTATTGTGGTTAAATTTGGATATTTTAAGCAGAAGGAGCAGGTGAAGAGCCGCGGCTGGGAGCTGAAAGGAACAGACTTTGTCGTAAACGACCAGTTCCCCAAAGAGATCCTGGAGCGACGCAAAGTTCTGTTCCCAATCCGACGCAACTTTATTTAGAAGGGTTCCCGAGCTCTCATCGCCGTAGACCAGCTCTACGTGGATGGGCAGCTGTACGGCGACCCCAGTACCACTCCCTGGTAGCCAGCTTAAACTACAGGCAGACGTTTTATTACAAGAGACTCATAGACCTGCCAAAGGATGAACTTAAAACACCCGAGTTTCCCAATGTGTTCTCAGCCTGCTATAACTCTAGGCAAAGTGGGCACTAGGGGGCAGCGTGTGGCTCAGTGGGCTAAGCCTGTATCCTTGTAATCAGAAGGTCGCAGGTTCGAACCCAGCCTCAGCACGTCTGCGGCTCCTTGAGCAAGACCCTTAACCCCCAGCTCCCTGGGCGCCACTATGAGTGGCAGCCCTTCGTGGTCAACTTACTCCACAAAGAGCAAGTTGAGGAGGCGTAAAGATTATTGATCCCCTGTAGGGAAATTAAGTTATTTATTTATTATTATTATTATTATTATTATTATTATTATTATTATTATTATTATTATTATTATTATTATTATAATAATAAAGAGGGGTAGCAATTCTAATACATCTATCCACCCATCCATTTTTCAAAGCGCTTATCCTACTGGGTCGTGGGGGGTCCGTAGCCTGTCCCAGAAGCAATGGGCAAGTGGCAGAGAACAACCCAGGATGGGGGGCCAGCCCATCGCAGGGCACACTCACACACTATTCACTCTCACACGCACACCTAAGGGCAATTTAGCAACTCCAATTAGCCTCAGCATGTTTTTGGACACTGGGGGGAAACCGGAGTACCCGGAGGAAACCCCACGATGACATGGGGAGAACATTCAAACTTCACACACGTGACCCAGGCGGAGACTCGAACCTGGGTCACCCAGGTGTGAGGCAACAGTGCTAACCACTGCACCACCATGCCGCCCCCATGGAACACCATAATACTCAAAATTAAATTAATAAAAATATCCATCCATCCATCCATTTTCCAAACTGCTAATCCTACTGGGCCGCAGGGGGTCCGGAGCAACAGTGCTAACCACTGCATCACCATGCCTCCCCATTCTAATACATAAAAATGTCAATTTCACAGTACTCAACACAATTATAGATCCACAGGGTAGATTTATAATCATTAAATTATCTAAACTTAACAAAAAGTTATGTATTGTTAATATATATGGTCCAAATGTTGATAACCCCTCATTCTTCCACGTTTTCTTTACCGCACTCTCTGAACACCAGGACTGCGCACTTGTTCTTGTGGGCGACCTCAACTTTGGACCAAATAAAGAAATGGACAGGCTCAGTACAGCTGCTCAGCGCAATTGGGAATCCACAAACATAGTTAAACAGCACATGAGCGACTATGGACTTTGCGATGCATGGCGTTCTCTTCACCCCACCCGTAGGGAATATACTTTCTTCTCACATGTCCATCACTCTTACTCTCATCTGGATTATTTCCTAGTCAGTAGCTCTCTGCTGAGTGACATTTCAGACACAGAGATACACCCTATAGCTGTCAGCGATCATGCTCCTGTATCTTTAACCCTAATAAATAAGAAGGCCATTCCACCAAGTAGAAACTGGAGATTTAATACATCATTGCTTAAAGATGGAGATTTTATTAACTATTTTAAAAAAAGAGTGGGCTTTATATTTAGACTATAATGACCTGCCTGGAACATCAGCATCTGTTCTCTGGGAAGCAGGCAAAGCTGTGATGAGAGGTAAAATAATCTCATTCTCATCACATAAAAAGAAGAGAAAACAAGTGTATCCAGGACTTAGAAGAAACCATGTGTCACGGGAAGGTTCGGGTGGACAGGCGATCGTGCGGGCGGTGGTTCAGAAAACCAGGCTGACGAGCAGGATCGGGGTAATCGGGGTTTATTCGGGAAAGGGAGACACGGGAGACAAGCGAGGCTAGATACGATCAGTTAAAAATAAATATGGAAAAAAACAACTATATGTGCTGTTAAAGACTGAAATGGGGATACAGTATATGACCCTGACAGAAAAAACAGCACTTTCAGGGACTTTTACAAATCTTTATATTCACCACAGATAAACCCATCTAAAGACGAAATTGATCAGTTTCTTGATAGTATAACCCTTCCGAAATTATCAGACAATCAAGCGATGGCACTGGATTCTCCGCTGACACCAGGTGAACTCCAGGAAGCCCTGAACGGTATGCCCAATAAAACGGCTCCAGGTCCAGATGGATTTCCAGCAGAATTCTATAAAGAATTCTGGACAATTCTGGCATCAACATTCTGCAGAATGTTGCAAGAAACCAGGGAAAATGGTCGGCTACCACCAAATATGAATTCTGCAAACATTAGTCTCTTGCTAAAACCAGGCAAAGATCCTACAGTATCTACCAGCTATCGTCCAATATCCCTTATAAACGTTGACCTTAAAATAATCTGCAAAGCTCTCTCAAAAAGAACAGAGAAGTTAACCCCTCTCATAATTCATCCTGACCAAACTGGTTTCATAAGGGAGGCACTCATCAACAAATACACGTAGATTACTTAATCTAGACATAGACTATTCATGCAATAAAAACCTTCAAATTACAATACTGTCTCTAAATGCAGAAAAAGCATTCGATAGAGTTACAGTAACTGGAATTTTTTATTTGCAGCTTTATGCAAATTTGGTTTCAGAAACTCTTTCATAAACTGGTTAAAAATATTATATAGTTCACCAACAGCATGCGTCAGGACGAATGACTAAACATCCTCCAGTTTCTGTCTCAAGAGGGGCACCAGCCACGGATGTCCTCTATCCCCCTCATTGTTTGCGATTTTTATTGAACCACTAGCAGCAGCAATTAGACAGGCTACAGTGATTAAAGGCATTAAATGCAGGAATGTAGAACATAAGGTAAGACTTTATGCGGATGATGTGTTACTTTTTCTCCAGCATTCACAAACCACTCTTTCTGAGGTAATTACATTAATAAACTCTTTCTCAAGAGTCTCAGGTTATTCGATAAACTGGTTAAAATCTACAGTTCTTCCAATTAATTGCTCCTTCCAGAATAATTCTTCCTCTCCACTGTAGTCTGGAGATATTAAATATTTAGGAATTAATGTTACACCTAGGCTGGCAGATTCAACTAAACTAGACCATTTCCCACTTTTAAAGAAAGTAGCGGATGATCTGGTTAGGTGGAAGTCCCTACCCATATCACTTATGGGAAGGGATGCCTCAATAAAAATGATGGTTTTGCCAAGAACTAATTATTTATTTGCAATGATCCCGAGCAAAACATCACCTGACTGGTTTAGATCTCTGGACTCCGCTATCTTTCCAGAGGAATTCAGATGAACCCCCACGTATTAGCTTAGAAACACTGCAAAGGACTAAGGATAAAGGAGGACTAGATCGGCCTAACTTTCACCACTATTTCTTTGCCAACAGGCTCCAAAACATCTCAGGGTGGTTAAAACATACCCTCTTAGATGAGCCTTGGCCAGACGTAGAACAGGCACTATGCAATAAGATAGAGATTTCGGATTTACCATTCATTAGCTCAAACATCAAAACGACAGGAATGCTTCAAAAGCATCAGTATCAGCTCTTTTCTGACAGCGTGCTGGGAGTTTCTAAAAATGACTGAGTCTTCATTAATCCCATGCAAGCGTACTCCCATCTGGAACAACCCTGATGTACTACTAAACAATAATTGATAAACTTCCCAGATTGGAGTTGTAAAGGTATTAAATACTTGGAACATATATTTGAAGGAATAGACTTTATTCCCTTTGACATATTAAACAATATGGGATTAGCAAGAATAGATTTTTAGAATATCAACAAGTTAAATCTATAGTAAAAAAAAAAATAAGGTCTAATCAAATCAAATTACAAATACCGCAAAGTGTGGCAGAATTCCTTAATCTGAAACCCCCCAAATTACTGTCTAAAATATACAGGACACTTTCTAAAATGGATGACTCATTGCAACATGGGTGGAAGATCTATCAGTCAGCTGGGACCACAATTTCTGGTCTAAGATATGTTTAAAAACCTATAAACTGATTAGAAATTCCAGTTTACAGTTAATACAATACAAAATCCTGCATAGAGTGTGTAATATTCGTGCAGAAAATATTGCATAATTTGTTAGACACAGAATTGATTATTTAAATGATGTGTACGTGTTAAATAGAAGCTTTATGTTGATTGGTTAATGCACACGTGATCTGTTTATGCATACTCGCTGAGACTCAGTCGGAGTAGTTCTACCTGCCTGTACGGAGTACAACATAAACTCCGTGTCATTCAATAAAGATTCTGCACAGCTATCCTGCCGTAATTCTTTATAAACAAGACAAAACATGGTGCGAGAGTAAAAGTGAATCACACGGACACAATGGACGTCGCTGGTGTTCCGTCGCCCCGCATGGACAAAACAGACAAACAAGACAAAACAGCATAAACGTCAAATTCTCAAAACGAATACTGGAAGAAATAATCAAGCTTAAAATTGAGTATTATATTTGTGACCTTGAGCGAGTACCCCCCTAATCAAGCGGTATCCAAAGCGAGCACACAGGAGAGATTAGGGCTGGATCATAAAAGTATTTATTGGTTTTATTAACAATCGCAACAAAAAGGGGAGGGTTCAATAACTCCCGGTGACCTGGTTGATGTTTCCACTGGTGAAGTATATCCCCCAGTAGGTAGTTTAAAACCCCGGCCCGCGCCACTGGGCAGCCAGAGATATCCTCACAGCAGGCTGGGACCCTATTGCTCGATTAGCACCCCTGGTTTAAACAAATCAAAATACCATATACTCAAAACAACAAAATAGTCCTCACTGCAGAACAAAATAAAAACCAATACCGACAGCGCACAGCAAATCCACTCCAATACGCACACTGGGGTCGTCAGAGCACTGGTCCCAGGCTCCAACTAATAAGCCCAGGGACAGCCTGCTAGAGGGTACGGACAGAGTCACCCGAGAAAGTCCACGGTCTCAGCGGAGTTATACATGTGTATCGTTCGCAGATAATTTTACAAAGGCAGTATATACGTTGCGCCCTAAAAGAGGGGAAGAGAAACAGTGGGTACAACTTTCCCCAAAGGTTGCGGTTTCCTGCAAATGCCAAAACAGAAATTACAAAACCCACACTCCATTCCTCATAATAAACATAAAACCAACATGTATCCCACACAGCAAAAGCGTTTATCTACCTCCAGAGGACCCGCACTCACACCAGCCGATCAGGTTTTCACCTCCGGTCGCTCTTTTATATATTACCATCGCGTCAGTCAATAATTAAAACTATGTCCGACTCAATAGCAATTAACTATGTTAGGAAAAAGATAAAACCCATACCTTGTCTTTGCAAACAATCTTGTTCTGGATACACGACTTCACCCCCTTGTGCCTTTGGGCAAATGCGTTCGTCCCTCACCATCAATGCCCCAAAACTTCACGAAGAGTGGTCCGCCTTATCCAGAGGAAGACTAGGCTACTTGCCGCACTCCCTCTTCCCAAGAAACCTCCAAGACCAAACAGTACTTCGATTCGAATCGCGAGATTATGCGGGTATAAATCTGATGGAATACCGCGCCCCATATCATCATAAAAATCCCCTCGGGGTATCAAAATAAAGGTCCCCTTTTCAGCTATATGGTCGCTACTCGTACCGGTTATATATTAATTGTTGTTTGTATTATGGTATAAAATTTAATCAAGAAATTGACTAAAACAACACCTGATGCACTGACAAATATAATACATTTTCATACCCGTAGTATCATATTTGATACACACATTTTCAGCACGTTTTTCTATAAAATATTTCATGATATATTAAGTTATTATTAGTTAGTTCACACTAATAAAGACTCATTTTGAAATATAATTAATTTTCGCTACATTGCGCTTACTGTAACTGTTCCCAAAATAGGACTTCTTATCCCATGAAAATCCTGCCGGCTACAACGTGTTTGCAGCCGTCAGTGATTCTTGAAAAAAAAAAGACGTTTTCCATCTGAACTACATAGGTCATCCACCAGAGGGCAGAATACAGGTATATCATTATATACACCAGGTTTTTGAGGAAAGGGATAATCGTATTACTGACGTAGAGGTCTTAAATATGATACATGTGGCGTTATAGGGAGTTAATGTAATTTTCTATTCACTCATGCAAATAAATAATTGTTTGATAACAAAAAAATACATTTGTTTTAATTCTTTTTTCCTGTAAACATATCACTTGTCCCCCCCCCCATGCTCCCACATTCAAAAATGAAACTTTTGATAGCACTTTATTGCCATCGGTTCCACGGGAATGCAGACCTCTATTCTTTTCTTCTACCTGGCAAGTCCACCATTATAATAGCAATTCACCAAGGTGCAAGCGCATGTAGCTCTTAAAGAAATTGTTTGAAAAAATTAGTTTATAGCATGTTTACACCCTAAATACACCAGTGACTGAGTACAACCCTTGTGGACCAGGCGCCTGGCTTTGACTATTTTTCTGCCATTAAACTAGCAAACATGGGTTGGCCATGAAGTAAAATAACTTGTGCCTTTAAATTGTTAAAAAAAAAGTCCTGTGTGTTGTAAAGTGAGGTATGAAACAGATACCAGGCTGCTTCAGTGAGGGTCAGCGTAAGTTTTATTCATGTGATTTTGCGGTTTCAACTGTTTCATTGGAATCAATCCAAGCAGCAGCATGAAGACTGTAAACCAAAGAAGTGGGACGATGCCTGAGAAGAACAACTCAGTCAATCCTCACATCTCCTCTCTCCTCAGGCGATTGATGGACTCTGAGCATGACACATGTACAAAAGATGAGGACTCTTCTCCACTATTCGAATGGAAATTGTTCTTAATCTTTTATTTATACCTTTTGCTTATACCGTAAGATTTAGGAACACACTGAAAAAGATCAACTTTAATACATTTGAAGGTTGAAGTTATTGGAATTTGTTACGGCTGATTTGGTGGAATATGTTTTTGGACAGAACTGTCAAAAAATGTGGAATGAAAATGCAGTTTAATGGTTGAATCTGTAGCTTGCCTAACTTGCTATAAATTACACACACATGCAGCATTAAAGTAACAGGGAGCTATTTGAACAGAGTTGTTGTATTACATTAACACAGACCAGCAAAAAATATAACATTATTCTAACATTAATGTAATGTTGTTCTGAATAGATTTCTATGTCCAGTCCTGATTTCAAATTGGGCCTTTAAGCCTAGAATATGGTCAGTTTTAAAAACACTTGACTTTGTTGCAACTCATTTTCATGTTAATGTCATCTTTCCTGTTAATGTGAGTTTGTTCTGTGTGGGTCTCTGTCTCAGGCTGTCATTTTATTCATAGTTATTCATAAAATACTTGACTTTGTTGCAACTCTGACTAAGTTGAATTCCATCAAGTGGTTAACGGGTGTGAAGATAAATGTAAGGTACTCCATCTAGGGAGCAGAAATATAAAGTACAGGTATTTCATGGGTGTCACTGAAATAAAGGTAGCTGATCATGAGAAAGACCTTGGTGTGTATGTTGATGCTTCCATGTCCCATTCTCGCCAGTGTGAGGAAGCAATAAAAAAGGCCAATAGGATGTTGGGGTATATCTCCAGGTGTGTGGAGTTTAAGTCAAGGGAGGTAATGCTAAGATTATACAATTCCTTGGTGAGACCTCACCTAGAATATTGTGTGCAGGTTTGGTCACCATATCTTAAAAAGGACATTGTGGCCTTAGAAAAGGTGCAGCGTAGGGCCACAAAAATGATTCCTGGTCTTAGAGGAATGTCATACGAGGAACGGTTACTTGAGCTAAATCTGTTCAGTCTCAAGCAAAGGAGACTGAGGGGGGACATGATCCAGGTATATAAGATTCTAACAGGTTTGGATGCTGTTCAACCAAACAGTTACTTCAGCATTAGTTTAAATACACGAACTCGTGGCCATAGGTGGAAATTAGCGGGAGAACATTTCAAGCTGGATTTAAGGAAGCACTTCTTTACACAGCGTGTAGTCAGAGTATGGAATAGCCTTCCTGATAATGTAGTGCAAGCTGAATCCTTGGGTTCCTTTAAATCAGAGCTAGATAAGATTTTAACAACTCTGAGCTATTAGTTTAGTTCTCCCCAAGCGAGCTTGATGGGCCGAATGGCCTCCTCTCGTTTGTATAGTTCTTATGTTCTTATGTTCTTAAGATTATCCTGAAATTTTCAAGTTAATGTCATTCCAGTTAATGTGAGTTTGCTCTGTGTGGGTCTCTGTCTCAGGCTGTCATTTTCGTCTTAGTCTCATTTAAACCACTTAACAATATGCATAGATTGCATAGCTGCAAATGTAAAATACAAAAATTAACTTGGAAAGCATTCTACAACAACATTCAGTATTGTGGAGTATTAATAGCATTTATTGCCAATTCCAGTTGCTAGGTAACTTCTATATTTTGAATAGAATACAAGATAATATTTTAAACTAGATTACAGTTAATTGTTATTTTTCTGTTTAAAAAAGACAATTGCTGTAATTTACATAGGACAAAACCTGTAAAAGACATTTTGTAATTATTTTCTAAATGAAATGAAGATGCTTTGTTACTCCCCTTGGGGAAATTCTCTTTTCACCTACCCCATCTTGCTCTACTTGACACACGGGCACAGACAAAGGTAACAGCAAACCTGGCAGCAAAGGGCAGCCACCTGTAGGGACACCCATGGAGCTGGGGGTTTTACAGTGATTAACAGCAATTTTGCAATACCTTTCTGGCAGCTTTTTTTTTTTGCTAGGTATTTACAGTAAATTCCACATTCAATTCTACACCAAAACAGACGTCATTCCTAAGCGCAGCATGGACTGCTTCCAGACACAGTATCATATGCAATTTCCAGAGTCACTTGAGTAAGCTGGAGATGCCTCATCCCCGGGTAAGAGAGCCTGCAGTAGGCAGCCTACCAAAAGAGGGCCTTTCCTGTTCCCTTCGTGAATTATAAAACCAGTGGAGAGAGCTCTCCTGTTGCAGTTTCAAAGAGAAGACCAACATGGAGAATTTTGGACTGAGGTTTTGCAGTATGAGGGTGCTGAAGGAAAAAGGAGTTTCAAAGACATTGGTCTGCCTGTACTGCCGATTTTGTCTCTGGCAATTTCAGATGTTCATGTAGAACGTGAATTTACTAATGTGACATTCCTTAAATCTGACCACCAAACAGAATGGTTGTAAATTTTCTGTCCAGTTTGGTAGATGTACAATTTGGACTGCAAAGAGATGGACTGATGCAGAGGCAGAGCTATAGATAGGCCTGGGTGAGCTCTGCTGGGCCCACCCATTCAGATTAATGAAATTACATTTTTTATATGTATTACCGGCTTCTAACTCTGTTCCTGCACATCACTGCTGTTACTGTGGCAAGTACGACAGAATGTGTGAGCTCCCTCTAGTGGTGCTCTTTAGGTAGAACACCACAGTCGTGGGTGTATTATTGTTGCAGTCACCATGTTGTAAATATCTAAGCCTATATAAGAAAATGTAGGGTAATGAGCTTCACTCAGGCCCACCCAAATTTAATACAGGTCCATCCATCAGCCACTTTTCCATATTTAAATGCTGCAGGAGGATGCTCACATGAAAAAAAAGACTAATTCATTTCTTTATCCAAAACTATTTCTTTCCTCATTCATTACAAAGAAAAGAGCTTTAACTTGTGCGTGCATTGCTTAATTTTAAGCAGCATTATGGAGTATTTTTGGAGATAGAAAAGTTTATGAAGGGTCTGATTTTGGGTATCTTTTACTTGTGGTTTGGGCTATAAAATTGGAAGGAGTTGCCAACCTTCACTGTGCAGGGTCTGCGCTGTTCTCATCCGTGGACAGTGTGTGAGTTTGTGGGTCAGTCATAAATATGCGGGGGGGCTGTATTTATTCAAAATAATACAGATAAAATTAATATATCTCATCAATTAATTTAAAGTTATTTTTCACCCCAAGCACACCTACCCTTCCTGAAAATGGTTTAGTCTACAGTCCTGCTCTGGGGTACGTTTCCTGTACCATGATGCATGTTAGCAAAACACAAAAATATGCCAGGAAAATAGCAAGAGATCAAAGAAAAAGATACATTCTGTGGGCCATGGCTGCTGCCGCATGGCAGAGGGTGTGAGGGGGAAGTGCAGGGACGATGTCGGCATCACCAAAAGGAGGGCTACAGCTCTTTGGAGGGAGCCGGTGAGGAGGGCTGGGGGGAGCCAGTCTGCATCCTCTCACTCCTGGGGAGGACCGAGTATTGGCCATCCTAGATCTGAGAGGCACTTGAGGGAATCCCGGGGTGCATAAATCTCTGTAGTCTACCCACCTCCAAGACATCTATGCTTTCTACTCCCCAGCCACTTCCTCTTGGCCCACCAACATTTGGCCCCCTGTAGTGTGATCACCAGGGTTCCTCAATATGTGGCACCTCCACACCTGGCTCCTCTACATCAGCCATCCCTTGTCTGGGCCCCTCTACATCAGGCCCCCTCTGACGTGGCCCTCAGTCCCTCAGGGCGACACTGTCCCCTGAGTCCCCAGAATCCCTTTCAGTCTGGGAGATCACCTAACCCACCCATCCTGCTGCCTAATGCCGGTGTCGTGCTGTAAACTGTCCCCCTGCCACGGAATGTAATCTCTCATTTTAAAGGCAATGTCGCTTCGCTTCTCCTGCGCGGCAGCAGCGTCCGCTCGCTGTAACATCGGTAGTCTTGTTTAAGCAGACTAAAAACTCACATTTCTTGTTTATTATGATATTTTACAGTCAAAGTTAAGATTAACATCCTCCTGTAATACGTCGCAAATGTGACACTTACTACTATTTCATTTAAACGCGACAATAATGCATTTCTTTTCGACGCTCGTTCGTGCAAATACAGTCGCCTTCAGTCTCAAGAAGCGATTCATCTACTTGAGTAATATTTTTAATACTTTGTTGAATTATTTCTGCCTCAATTTCTTTGCTATTCTGTCTTCTTTTCATAACTATAATGCGGCGATTAGCTTCATACTGGGCACCGACACACCTGGAAATGACGTAACATCGAACCAAATGGCAAAAGTAATCAGAAGTCAGCAGCCTGTCCAGAACGCACAGATAACAAGCTACACTGCAAGTCATCCAGCCACGACGTCACCCAGCCACTCGTCTACCATCTAAAATACAGATAAATTACATGTGCTCCGTATTTCTGCAGTTGATATTATTTTGAACTGGACCATAAAGAAAATATTCTTGGCCTGGAGGGAGGAGTGCTGGGCTATTTTATAGGAGGCTACTCTTTCTTAATAACCCCATTTTTAATTCTGAACAATAAGCTTAATAGGATGGGGCGACATGCTGGTGCAGTGGTTAGCACTGTTGCCTCACACCTCTGCGACCCGGGTTCAAGTCTCCGCCGGGGTCAGATGTGTGTGGAGTTTGCATGTTCTCCCCATGTTATCGTGCGGTTTCCTCTGGGTTTTCCGGTTCTCCCCCACAGTCTAAAAACATGCTGAGACTAATTGGAGTTGCTAAATTGCCCGTAAGTGTGCATGTGTGAGTGAATGGTGTGTGAGTGTGCCCTGCAATGGGCTTGACCCCATTCAGGGTTGTTCCCTGCCTCGTGCCCATTGCTTCTGGGATGGGCTCCCGACCCCCGTGACCCAGAAGGATAAGAGGTTTGGAAAACGGATAAAACTGAAGAGCGATTTAAAATAGGTGATTGTCCAGTAAGAGGATTTAACTTTAGCTACAGTGTTTTTTGTTATACAGGTATATTTTGTTTTACAAAAACAACATTTACTTCTACACTATACGGTCAATTAAAGTACCTTCTGCATCCTGGAGATGGTCATTACCTTCTGGAGAGTCTATTTCCTCAGCAACTCTCTTGTTGCTACCTTCTGGAGACAGATGAATGCTGAAAAGATCTTCCATCTGGTCAGCAGTAATTGTGATTGGCTCAAAGCAGAACAGGTGGCGCAGAATGTAGACAGTGTTTATAACTCACTTATTAATTATCAATGTGTTACTGGTTACTTTATTAGTTTATATTCAAAGAAATAATAGCAACTTGATCCATGTTGGTCAAAGGATAAAATTCTGATCCTAACTAACGTACATGTAAACAGAACACAGAATACCTCTGAAATGGACCCTGACCCCTGTGGATGACCTGAAACGTGACAATGTCATGTTCCAGCAGATTCCCATCTCTTATTGACCGGATAGGCCTCAGACAACCTGCATTGGCCATGAAGTCAAGCAGAGGTGTCTTTCACTTCTCAAGGTCCTCCAGAGTTGTACTTTCAGGTACCTGCCATCAAAATGGACTGTTATTGAGGCTACTTGAATTATAACTTTTTAGTAAGAACCCACACACCCATATCATGTTTGAAGCCTTTCAATTGCAGCATTAAAATTAGGCAGCATTCGGCAGGTAAAGGAGCAATATTTGCTGGCAGGCACATGGGACGATTAATCTGCGCAGTAGGGACAACATGAAGAGAGGAAAATTTGCTGTAAAAAAACTCAATTTGTTCGCCATAATATCTTGCTGACCTCCTTCCCAGGGCTTAAACTGCCCACAATGCTTTTCCACCCTCTATGCATATTTAGTATTTCCCTGATATATCAGACGCTGATATGGGCAGTACGGTATGCGCTCCGTCTGGTTAGATGTGGGCCTGCACTTTCTTAGGGGCCTGCCCCTCCTGACACAGACTCTTCCAGAATCTCATACTCCTCTCCATTTCCCATTCTTCACACTGTTTATTAGTGTATGGGAACGGGACAACCCTAACTGAAGGGTCAGGACTTGCACACAACACACACCCCTCCTGCCCTAATGAAGTGGCGGTATACTTAGCCCATTTATACCACCAATTTCCAAGTGTACGTTTTGCTAACCCATCCAGGTCTACTTCATCCTGGGCATCCTTCTAAAATTTGCTCACTCTCCTCACTCCCATATCTCCCCCCATTTCTCTCCGCTTTCGCTCACTGTAATCTGAGAGGTTATTCAGCATCAAAGGACCAGGCTGAGTCAGTGAAGTCAGTTGTCCTGTGCTCACCTGACCTGTGGTCCTGCTGTGCACCCAGACCTGAAGGGCCTGATAAATCATTAGCATCACTAACATCGTTGCTGTCA
The DNA here is from genome assembly GCF_023856365.1 of Brienomyrus brachyistius. Taxonomy (NCBI): domain Eukaryota; kingdom Metazoa; phylum Chordata; class Actinopteri; order Osteoglossiformes; family Mormyridae; genus Brienomyrus; species Brienomyrus brachyistius. Next base: position 493,124 of record NW_026042383.1, on the reverse strand, counting down.
GCCGTACCAGAACCCACAGCTTCGTGTCCTGTCTGGAGTGGCTGGTCTGCTTGCGATGCTCCCTCTTGGCCCTCACTCTGCTCTGATCCTGAAACTGACTCCACCCCAAGCTGTGGAGCTCCTCTGGGAGCTCCATCAGGGCCATCTGAGTCAAGGGCAGCTGCATCCTCTGTGTAGTTTTCAGTGACTCTGTCTTTCGTGCGGTACTCTAGTGCAGTGGTTCAAATGGTACCACGTATTACTCCCTTCTACCTGCACCGCTGTTGCTGTGGCTCGTGTCACCTTGAAGGGTCCCTTTCGTCGGGGCTCGTGCCACTTTCACCGGAACACTCGCAGGTAGACTTTATCTCCGGGAAAGATGACTGGCTCCTCCTGGTCTGTGTCTTCTTTCTGTGCTTTCTCCTTTTCCTGTTTGGAAATAGTTTTGTGTATTTTGGTTAAAGTCCTCATGTACAACTTTAATTCATCCCCCAGCTGATCTAGGCTGGGTCCCTTATACGCCCCCTCAAGTCGATCCAGGCATAGGTCTCCCAGTCAGCATTTCATGCGGAGACAAATGCATCACCTGTGCGTTTCCATCCGATATGCCATCAAGGCTGTTGACAGGGCATCCACCCAGTTCATTTTCATGGTGGTGCAAATCTTATTCAGCTTCTGCTTAAGTGTGCCATTCACTCTCTCCACCATACCCTGCAACTGAGGGTGATACACACATGCCAACTTTTGTTTTATTCTCAGCTGTTAAACCACTAACTTTTAACTTTCCCCACAAAGGCAGCTCCATTATCAGAGCTTATTTCAGTTGGGATCCCAAACCTCGGACTCTCTGATCAGGAATTTCACCACTGTCATCGCCCCCATGTCCTTGGACGGTATTGTCTCCACCCATCTGCTGAACCTGTCCACAATCACAAGCATATATCGCTTTCCATATGCTGTTTTTCCCATGTCCACATAGTCCACCACAAGTGTCTGAACGGTCCCTCAGGCACTGGAATGTGCCCTACTGGGGCCGTGATTGCTTTGCGTACATTGTTCTTAATGCACACCTCATATTCACATTCTGACAACCTTGCATCCATCATTGCTTGCAGCTTGTTGTGTAATTTTCCTTAACTCCTCCCCCCGTGCGCAATGGTCAAGACCATGCGCATCCGTTATCAAAATATTCACCAGAGACAGAGGTGCAGCCAAAAGTCCCTCATAGTTGCGATACAGACCATTAGCATCCTTAGAGGCCCCCCTTTTTAGCCACACTGAGGCCTCATAGGGGCCCGCCCGCTCCTGCAGGGCCACCAGATCAGAAACCTGCTCTGTAGTCACCATAGGTAAAAGATCAGCAGTACTCACCTGCGCAGCCGCCCTGGCTGCCGCATCAGAGGCTGCATTTCCTTGAATAACAAAATCACGACCTTTGCGGTGGGCCTGACACTTAACAATAGCCAAACGCTTGGGACGCATCATTGTGTGTAGCAACTCCAAAATCTGATTATAATGCTGAATGGGGGAGCCGTCACTTTTGCGAAAGCCCCTTTGCTTCCAGACTGCTCCAAAGAGATGGCATACACCGTGTGCGTATGCAGAGTCTGTGTAGATAGTAACTGTCTTATGTTGTCCTCGCCGGCACGCTGTAGTCAAAGCCTTTATCTCCACTAATTGAGCGGAACAGGGTTGTGCCACTGGCTATGAAACGAGAGTGTGAAAATCATCACCCTGTGCCTGGACTACAGCAAACCCAGCCTTCAAGGCATCCCCATCTCTCCAACATGAGCCATCCACAAACAAAACCATCTCGCTATTTTCAGTGGGAGAGCTCTCCAAGTCTGCTCTCAGTTTAGTGTAAACCAAAGACTCTGCCACACACTCATGTGGCTGCCCCTCATCCTCCAGGGGAATGCTGTCTGCAGGGTTTACTGTAGTGGAGCGCTTTATTGTCACATCCGGGTAAGTGAGAAATGCAAAGTACGCTAGCTGCCTTGCTGGGGTCAACACAAATTTGCCTTTGTCAATAAGGTCCACCATCTTATGTGAAGTATAAAGTGTTTTTGCATTCTAGCTGTGTTACAGTATGTAACACAGCCTTCAACTTTTTTCCCCACACAATGCAGGACATGCAGGGGTGCCAAACAAAACAGTGGAGCTGCAGTGTAGCCAATTATTTCTTTCAGTAGTTTTAAAATCATTTCTGAGGCTGTGTGTTAGAGATGGAGGTGAGCAACACTGAGGCATCTCAGGGAACCATGTTGCCCATATTAAAAAACACACACGCATGCAACTCAGGCAATCCAGCATTTCTTATTTCAGTTATATATGACACTGCATGGGGGCGGCATGGTGGTGTGTTCTGTAGCTTCTCAGTCCGAGTAAAAATAAAATCTTCTCGTTATATAGGAACCAAGTCTCTGGCTGGAAATTTCTACAACAGAGCCATTTAGTCATTTATAGAAATATACAGAGCCAATGAAGGAACCAGATGTCACAGCACAGTAACACAGGTCACTGTCCGTGGAACTGAATGAATAGGATAACCGGCCAATGTGTTTGTGTGCTTACACTGATTATATGTCAGGGGGGAAAATATTTATATCATTGAGGGGAAAAATGTAAAAATATATACAGTAAGGACAATATAATCGTAATTTAATGTATCCCTTCTGCTCTTTAAAAAGCACAATGTCTGACTGACAAATATGTCTATTATTAGCACATTTTAATAATTTAATTAATATTAAGCAGTACACCTATTTCCTGTAATCACTCTGCGTTAAAGCAATTTTTAAAACTAGCTGTGAACTGGATGCTGTTCTGACTGTTGTTGCCATGGTGCCTTATTTACTTTCAAATCGCATTGTCCACAACCTGATCAAAGGACCAAACTTTAAAATCAGTGCAGGGTAGTGTCGCAAGTAGTGATGCTTAGGCTTTAACCTATGTCCTGGAAAGAAAGAAAATCTACAAGCAAGATATTCTTGGATAAGAACGTCAAGGTATGCAACCTCTGGCAATAAAATTTTCTGTGCACAAATCAGCTCCACAATGTCTTTTAGCTGAAGGGTCAACTGCCAATCATCATCTGTGGGCTCTTTCACCTTGTCACACATGATCACAGGAAGAAGTCTTAGAAAATTCCAGTTCTGAACAGCCTGACCATAAAGCTTTACTCCATTGGAGTTTACTGCACATGGCTTACTCAACACATCAGAGCCACTGTACTTAAATTTCTTAATGCGTCTATTCAGAATTGAATAAGTGAACCACTTTTTCTGCTTGATGAAGTACTTCAGGTAAAGGGCTAAATCATAGGAAAGGATACCCTCAAAAATGTCATGGCCTAAACAAGGTGGCAGGCCAGGCATACAAACATCGAAGTAATTCAATGAATTAAAACTCAGATATTATACCTTCAACGTTTTGTTGTTCCTCAGACTGTAAAATGCATTTGGATCTGTTTGAAAATCTGTTCGGGTTGTCCGGCAATACCTGCAGAAATATTCAGAAAAACTAAAATTTTCTGTAAATCCACCGATATTATGAGACCCCAAATTGTCCCCTGCAATGCACAAAACAGTCCCTTTAACTTTTTCCTCTGCCACCGTTATTCCATTGTCTTCCAGGTCTTTTAAGTCTGCAATGAGCCTTGAGAAAACTTTGTCATGGCCAAAGTGTTTGAAGTCTTTTTCCTGACACAGCATTACAAGTGACATGTGGTCTGTACTTGATGAGGTGGTAAATTAGCCAGAGACAAATATACAGCTACTACTTTGTGCTGCTTTTTGCTGAACCTAATGGGTTCACCGCCTCAAAAGAATCTTGATATAGAATTAGTTTTAGACATGATGGGTTTTGAGAAAAGAACTCATTGTTTTTATATACCTGACCATCACTGACATCACAAAGCACATCAGTGTATGGTACGTATGTACCCTGTGCAGCACAATTCTGCCATAAGTCTGACTCCAGTAAATGTCTCAAAGTGTCTTTCAATGGAACATAGTAGGCAAACCTCTGTGACCTTGTTTCATCCCTTCCTAAGTACAACTTTACAGGTTCTGTGTATCTAAACATCTGTTTAAAAGCCCTAGTTCTTGAAAAATTGGTCCTCATTGGTCCTTCATGACTAATGGTGAAAAGGTCAGATTCCTTCACAACATCACATATACTACCAATAACCTCATCTGTTAATTCAGTTAAGTCACTTTTCAGGAATGCACTTAATTTATTCAAAGTATATGTCTGTCCTAGTTCATGTATGCTTAGCATCTCTTCAATAATATTTTGTATAGTTGATGCTGGCAGAAGAAACTGCCCATGTAATTTCAAGTAGAAAAGAGAAATATTTCTAAGAAAAAGGTCACTGAAATTTTCTGTAAGATGGACTTCACCTTCATCAGTCTCACTAAATCTCTCTGTAGGGCCTGTAACTAACGGTTCAGTTTCAAGAAACTGAGAAACTGTCTCCTTATAAAGATCTCTTATACTGTCCACAGAACATTGTCTGTGTTTCCTGGACATGTAGGCTGTAAACGACGATCTCACAGTGAACGTATGGTCGCATCCTGTCACCGGACATGTCACAACACGTCCTTCGGCTATATGTTCCTTTAAGTGAGCTGTTAGTGATCTGACATCGCGACATTGGCGCTGGCACATAGACATATTACACGTAAACACCGTAAGGGCATTTGTAGTATCAATATATGAATCTGTGTTATGTTTACGGTAAAAATGAGCCTTAAATTCCCCATATGAACGAAACGTATTGTGGCAATCTGTAGCGCCACACTTGAACACGCATCGTGGTTCATGACGGTGAAGTTTGACATGTAAAACATGTTCCCTAAGGGTTTGCACTGATGTTCCACAGAAATAACAACTAAACATTGTAACTGCGTGAACAAACACGCACTCTATTGCTGTTTTAAACACCTAAATGCTGTTTCACATCCCGCTTGCAAATCTAAGTTTTACATGTGCTGCCAAGATACGTTCATGCGCCGTCAACACGGTACATGCTACTCGTGTTTAAAACCACACACTGCTTAACACTGCTTAAAACGATTTAATTTAACTTACCAATTTGCCCAGACACATTTATTTTATTTTATATTCCCACTAGTTTGTAGATTTTTTTTAAATGTTATGTTTGTTATTGGGTGCTTTCCACTTCATGTACCCACATACAGCGCTGGCTTAAAGCAATACATTCTGGTCCTGACGCAATGCATTGTGGTTAGATTTTTATCGTCCGCTGCATTATGTCACCATGTCACGTCGTACAAAAACCTCGCGAGAGCAAGACAGATCATCCTGCACCTCTTAAGTGTTATGTAGTTTTGCCTGAAACGCAAAAATAAAACAAAGCAATTAAAGCCGATCAGTGGCTCAAATTCTGCTGTAGCGATTGAAGAACTTTTGTCGGAAGTTGGATTCGAACCCACGCCTTACTTCGGAGAACAGAATACCCCTTACTTTGAAAGGCCATTTTCGCTGCGCAGGAGGCTTTAGACCGCTCGGCCATGGGGCAGTTTCCAGTTGAACCCTAAGGAGTAGGTTAAGTCCAGCCTTGGCTTCCAAGCTGACGTTTTTCTACATATGTGCTTGTGTATCATGGACAGTAAGAGGGGGCAGGCAAGGAGAGAATTTCTCTCTTTGGGGATCAATAGAGTGTTGTTATTATAACGTCTAAAACGTATGATGGTCTGTCGATAAATCAATAACAATATCAATGAAGTCAATGTTTATCTAAAGGAATCAGAATTCAGGAAAAGCCAGGGGCCGGACCGAGTGTAGGGGGCGTGGCCAGAGACAGCCTGCTGACTGTTCCAAATCATGGGTGCATGTTACAAGTCCGGAACATATTTTAACTTAGTACTAACTTAGCATCATATTTGATCTGATTCGACTGAATATCCCAGGTTTCCATCTCTCATGCATCTGGTGTGACGTGTTTTCAGACTCTCAGGCTGGCGCAAAGAAATCTTACGGGAATTGAACGTCTCACTCCGGTCAGCTGACCAAAGTTGGTAACCTTGGTATTGTGTGTAGGAGATTCGGTATAACTATAATTTCGTTCTCCATTTACATGCCCGTAGTGTCTTTAAGTGTTATGTAGTTTTGCCTGAAACGCAAAAATAAAACAAAGCAATTAAAGCCGATCAGTGGCTCAAATTCTGCTGTAGCGATTGAAGAACTTTTGTCGGAAGTTGGATTCGAACCCACGCCTTACTTCGGAGAACAGAATACCCCTTACTTTGAAAGGCCATTTTCGCTGCGCAGGAGGCTTTAGACCGCTCGGCCATGGGGCAGTTTCCAGTTGAACCCTAAGGAGTAGGTTAAGTCCAGCCTTGGCTTCCAAGCTGACGTTTTTCTACATATGTGCTTGTGTATCATGGACAGTAAGAGGGGGCAGGCAAGGAGAGAATTTCTCTCTTTGGGGATCAATAGAGTGTTGTTATTATAACGTCTAAAACGTATGATGGTCTGTCGATAAATCAATAACAATATCAATGAAGTCAATGTTTATCTAAAGGAATCAGAATTCAGGAAAAGCCAGGGGCCGGACCGAGTGTAGGGGGCGTGGCCAGAGACAGCCTGCTGACTGTTCCAAATCATGGGTGCATGTTACAAGTCCGGAACATATTTTAACTTAGTACTAACTTAGCATCATATTTGATCTGATTCGACTGAATATCCCAGGTTTCCATCTCTCATGCATCTGGTGTGACGTGTTTTCAGACTCTCAGGCTGGCGCAAAGAAATCTTACGGGAATTGAACGTCTCACTCCGGTCAGCTGACCAAAGTTGGTAACCTTGGTATTGTGTGTAGGAGATTCGGTATAACTATAATTTCGTTCTCCATTTACATGCCCGTAGTGTCTTTAAGTGTTATGTAGTTTTGCCTGAAACGCAAAAATAAAACATAAGCAATTAAAGCCGATCAGTGGCTCAAATTCTGCTGTAGCGATTGAAGAACTTTTGTCGGAAGTTGGATTCGAACCCACGCCTTACTTCGGAGAACAGAATACCCCTTACTTTGAAAGGCCATTTTCGCTGCGCAGGAGGCTTTAGACCGCTCGGCCATGGGGCAGTTTCCAGTTGAACCCTAAGGAGTAGGTTAAGTCCAGCCTTGGCTTCCAAGCTGACGTTTTTCTACATATGTGCTTGTGTATCATGGACAGTAAGAGGGGGCAGGCAAGGAGAGAATTTCTCTCTTTGGGGATCAATAGAGTGTTGTTATTATAACGTCTAAAACGTATGATGGTCTGTCGATAAATCAATAACAATATCAATGAAGTCAATGTTTATCTAAAGGAATCAGAATTCAGGAAAAGCCAGGGGCCGGACCGAGTGTAGGGGGCGTGGCCAGAGACAGCCTGCTGACTGTTCCAAATCATGGGTGCATGTTACAAGTCCGGAACATATTTTAACTTAGTACTAACTTAGCATCATATTTGATCTGATTCGACTGAATATCCCAGGTTTCCATCTCTCATGCATCTGGTGTGACGTGTTTTCAGACTCTCAGGCTGGCGCAAAGAAATCTTACGGGAATTGAACGTCTCACTCCGGTCAGCTGACCAAAGTTGGTAACCTTGGTATTGTGTGTAGGAGATTCGGTATAACTATAATTTCGTTCTCCATTTACATGCCCGTAGTGTCTTTAAGTGTTATGTAGTTTTGCCTGAAACGCAAAAATAAAACATAAGCAATTAAAGCCGATCAGTGGCTCAAATTGTGCTGTAGCGATTGAAGAACTTTTGTCGGAAGTTGGATTCGAACCCACGCCTTACTTCGGAGAACAGAATACCCCTTACTTTGAAAGGCCATTTTCGCTGCGCAGGAGGCTTTAGACCGCTCGGCCATGGGGCAGTTTCCAGTTGAACCCTAAGGAGTAGGTTAAGTCCAGCCTTGGCTTCCAAGCTGACGTTTTTCTACATATGTGCTTGTGTATCATGGACAGTAAGAGGGGGCAGGCAAGGAGAGAATTTCTCTCTTTGGGGATCAATAGAGTGTTGTTATTATAACGTCTAAAACGTATGATGGTCTGTCGATAAATCAATAACAATATCAATGAAGTCAATGTTTATCTAAAGGAATCAGAATTCAGGAAAAGCCAGGGGCCGGACCGAGTGTAGGGGGCGTGGCCAGAGACAGCCTGCTGACTGTTCCAAATCATGGGTGCATGTTACAAGTCCGGAACATATTTTAACTTAGTACTAACTTAGCATCATATTTGATCTGATTCGACTGAATATCCCAGGTTTCCATCTCTCATGCATCTGGTGTGACGTGTTTTCAGACTCTCAGGCTGGCGCAAAGAAATCTTACGGGAATTGAACGTCTCACTCCGGTCAGCTGACCAAAGTTGGTAACCTTGGTATTGTGTGTAGGAGATTCGGTATAACTATAATTTCGTTCTCCATTTACATGCCCGTAGTGTCTTTAAGTGTTATGTAGTTTTGCCTGAAACGCAAAAATAAAACAAAGCAATTAAAGCCGATCAGTGGCTCAAATTCTGCTGTAGCGATTGAAGAACTTTTGTCGGAAGTTGGATTCGAACCCACGCCTTACTTCGGAGAACAGAATACCCCTTACTTTGAAAGGCCATTTTCGCTGCGCAGGAGGCTTTAGACCGCTCGGCCATGGGGCAGTTTCCAGTTGAACCCTATGGAGTAGGTTAAGTCCAGCCTTGGCTTCCAAGCTGACGTTTTTCTACATATGTGCTTGTGTATCATGGACAGTAAGAGGGGGCAGGCAAGGAGAGAATTTCTCTCTTTGGGGATCAATAGAGTGTTGTTATTATAACGTCTAAAACGTATGATGGTCTGTCGATAAATCAATAACAATATCAATGAAGTCAATGTTTATCTAAAGGAATCAGAATTCAGGAAAAGCCAGGGGCCGGACCGAGTGTAGGGGGCGTGGCCAGAGACAGCCTGCTGACTGTTCCAAATCATGGGTGCATGTTACAAGTCCGGAACATATTTTAACTTAGTACTAACTTAGCATCATATTTGATCTGATTCGACTGAATATCCCAGGTTTCCATCTCTCATGCATCTGGTGTGACGTGTTTTCAGACTCTCAGGCTGGCGCAAAGAAATCTTACGGGAATTGAACGTCTCACTCCGGTCAGCTGACCAAAGTTGGTAACCTTGGTATTGTGTGTAGGAGATTCGGTATAACTATAATTTCGTTCTCCATTTACATGCCCGTAGTGTCTTTAACCGGCTGCACAAACTGGATCCGCCTCCATTACAACACAACTTTGCCCTTATTGGCTTAAGAATTTAGTCACATACATGACGTATATCTGCTATTTCTCCCGAGAAGCAGGTAAAGCAGTGGTAACTGCTTTGTAGTTAATTTACCTGGTAAAATTAAGTTTAAATAAATGATATAAATACTGTAATAGTACTCGTGAGCTTTGTTTATTTGTTATTAGTTACTGTAATGTTGCGCTGCTTTATTTGTTTAATCGTCTAGTCTGTGGAGACATTCAAGTTAATCAAATAAGAATTGCACTGTACACTGTACATGACCATAAAAACTTTGTATCCTTGAAATAAATGTTTTTGATCTTTTCCTTGGCAGTTATCTTTTTACACAGGGCCTCTATGTACACGATAGTTTTTTTTTTCACGACTAACAGTATGGATCAGGAGTTGGTTATTGTAAAAGAAGTAATGTGCATGCAGGTGATATTTGTATAGATTTATCCACACCCTTGTAGCAGTGCTGCCATTGCAGTCAGATCTCGCAAACTAGGAGTATTAGTTGTCTTTATTTCTCTTTATTTCTTGACGCCAACCCTCTCCATTAATCCGGGCTTGGGACTGGCACCTACCTGAGCTGGCTTGCTCCCTTAAGTGGCTGGGTTAGGCTAAACTATATATATATATTTACCAAGACTACAATAAAACATCTCGAAATGTGTAGTCTAGCAAAACGCAGTTTAAAGAAGGTAGCCTACCTGGCGAAATTGCAAACAAATTAAGGGCGTTAGGCAGCCTTTAGATCCTACCCATCATGCACTGCAGTTTTTTGCTAATTCCTCAAATGGAAAACTGTCCATCCATCCATCCATTTTCCAAACCGCTTATCCTACTGGATCGCGGGGGGTCTGGAGCCTATCCCGGAAGCAATGGGCACGAGACAGGGAACAACCCAGGATGGCGGGCCAGCCCATCGCAGGGCACACTCACACACTATTCACTCACGCATACACTCCTATGGGCAATTTAGCAACTCCAATTAGCCTCAGCATGTTTTTGGACTGTGGGGGAAACCAGAGTACCCGGAGGAAACCCCACGATGACATGGGTAGAACATGCAAACTCCACACACATGTGACCCAGGTGGAGACTCGAACCCGGGCCCTAGAGGTGTGAGGCAACAGTGCTAACCACTGCACCACCATGCTGCCCCCTAAATGGAAAACCATTAAATACAAAAGGAAAACAAAAGTGCTGTAAGACTGTATACTTATGTGTATGTTAGTAAAGGCTGTAGCTGACACAACGGACCCCACTAATTAGAAAGGGGTAATTGTACACATGTGGCATCCAGTATGTTCTTCTATAACAGTTTTTAAAAAAAAAAAAAAAACTCACATTACACAAATTGGCACTATCAAAACGAGGATTATGGGGAAAATGGGGACTGTGATGGAGATTACATACACGTAGGCATGGTATTTAGTTTTTTTTAATCTGGTCACCTTCCAGAGTAATTGTAAACTAAAACCATCTTCACCCTATTTGATTCTTTATAAATGGACAATCAGTCGTGCAGTAAATGGGGGTATAGAGAGACACAGAGCTTGTCTAACAAGAAACCCTGGGAAGCTAACATTAATAGGGTGGGTATGGATAGCAAAACCATTGATACAGATTACAGATTTATATCTCACCTGAACCCTGGCGGGCTCCATGCCAATAGGGGTTGGGATTAGGGTTAGTTAACTTAAGTAGTAATATTGATGTGTATATTCTCCTATTCTCCAGTCAGTGAATCGTGAAACGTAATGTTAATATGTTTCTATACCTATATGTTCTGCTTAAAAACCCATAAAGGCAAGCACAGTGTTTAGACATTCTGTTACTTAGACTAGTAAACACTAAGATCCTTCAGCTTTCAATTAACCTGACACAACAGTCTAAACAACAAATGTGTGCCATGTCATTTGTCATCTTTACATCTTGTATCCTTTATATGGTAATTGGATTTTCAAGGTGGAATTGCAGGTCGATCATTTTAAGGATCTAGATGTAAACCTCCCTGGTGTTGCTTTAATATTTTTTTTGCACAATTTGCTTCACACACTTCCTCCAGCAGAGAAGCTTACAATACTACACCCCACCAAATGACTGGATGATGCCTTTTTATTTAAGGTCTGGCTGTGAGCCTCGATTACCGATACACTATCTTCAGGCTCCTGCCGGGATCAGTCAGTATGGTGGACCTTTGGAGGAATGGGTACAAAACCATCAGGAAAGTTTGCAGGTGCTTCAAGAGTATGTGAAGGCTTAGTTGGAGGAACAAGCCACACCACGAAATCGGAAACACAATGAGTTGGTTAATGATTAGGGGTTTGATGAAGGTCAGCTGGTGTGTTTGCGGAACCATGTTCGAGGTAAAATACAGGATCATTGGGATGCCTGTTTGTATATGGTAGTTCGGTGTCCCCAAGATCAGGGTGCAGTTTACTCTGCAACTCCAATGGAGGGGGACGGGGTTGTCCGTCAAGTTCACCGAACAGAGTTGCGTCCAGTACCACAGGGGGTTGTTATGTCAGGGGAAGATGTTCTGGTAATGTCTCCTGAGTCTGGGTTGCCCACAGGGGCAACAAAAATGGAATCGGATGAGGACTCTGTGATTTTACGGGGACAGGGCTGGTGGGAGGGGTCGCAATAGAGCATCCACAAGTAGGCCTCGTATAATGGAGGAGGTTATGTCCCCCCCGAGGTGTAGAGACCAGTTAAACGTTCGGTGAGGTCCACCACTGGTCATCATACCAACCCTTATAAGTTACCACGGTCAGTGAATGATCGTTCGGTTGGGGAGGAAGACCAGTGGTTTGGGGATAGAATTCTTAGCTGTGATCGTTGGGTCATCAATTTCATTTTGGGGAATGGATTGTAGCCAGGCAATTATAGGCAGGTATAGGAACTGCAGTTAGGACAGGAGGCATAGCCGGGGCGAGATGGCTGTGCATGCTCCGATGGTAGGGCATATTGGCAAAGGAGCAGGCACGGGAAAGACAGGCAGGGTCCTGATAGATTTGGTGGAGCATCGGCGGGCATATTGAATTTGCAGTGTAGCAGCCTTTCTGTTTGCTTGTTTCAGGGGTGAACAATCTTATCCGCAAAGGGCCGGTGTGTATGCAGGTTTTCGCTGCAACTCCCTAATTAGATTTCTAATTAGAGGACTGATTAGCTGAAGAGTCCTCATACCTGGTTTTGAAGAGCTGACCTAAAGGTTACCCCAAAAACCTGTTTTTTTTTTGTTTGAATGGGGCAGTGAGTCATGGGGTAAACTACTGTTCTTTAGGGGTTTTCAAGGTGGAATTACGGGTCGATAATTTTAAGGATCAGGTTGTAAACCTCCCTGGTGTTGCTTTAATATGTTTTATCTGAGGTTGTATCGTGTATTATCAAGCCAGCCGGCTTAGTGGCCTCGGGAGCGGGGTTTAGTGGGAGCAGCTGGCTAGTTTTATTTTCTTTTTTGTTTGTGTCTTTTTCTTTGTTGTATGTATATTTTGGGTTCATTATTAGGCAGGCTGGGCCTTTTGGCACCTGTAGTCTGGGTGCTGGATTGCCCATAGGGGTCTTTTTTATTGCTGTGATTTGCTGTGTCATTCACTAGTGTGATTTGTGCTGGAGTGTTTTTAAGGTTGTGCTGTGGCGTGTACCTGAGCAAACTTTGGGCAACCTGTTCTCTTGTTGGCTTTATTGACAAAGGGTGGATTAGTCTAATTACGGCCTGCTACAAATAGCTGCATATAACGTATAAAAAAAATCACCTTATGGGTGCTCCGTAGGGTAGCAAGATCTTGAGTTTTTTTTACAGTACTCGGGTACGTTTTAAAATTTTCGACCAATCAGCAAACATTATTCTGACAGCATAGCTGGGAAACCAATGAAAAGTGAGTGCAACGTTCTAGAACTTGACTTCGGGTTGACGCTCCCTATAAAAGAGCTGGGTACTGCTTCAAGGCGTTCAGTTGGCGCTACCTCCTGATAGAGTAGCACTGTACGGCTCTTGTTCCGTAAAACAACATCAAAAGGATGAAAAAAAAACAATATTTAAAGAAGACGAAAAAAATCAATTTTTAAAGAAGACGAAAAAAACATCGTCTAAAAAAATAAGCCAAAAAAAATAATATCCGAAGAAGGAAAAACATGCAAAGTAAAAAAAACAAACAAAAATAAAAAACAATATCCAAAGAAGAAGGAAAAAAACATCCAAAGGGAGAAAAGAAGAACTGAAGGGCCAACGAGGTAGGAGGAAATACAAATTTCGTTTCAGCACCGTTGGAGTGCCAAGCCGTGAAAAGCATTTGGCCAGAAGACAAGGTAAGTGTTGTACCTGTTATTTTAAAACAGCGCTTTTCAAAATGCTGCTTTATAATCGTTTGAGATCGTTAGCCAGTGTGACAGCTGAAGGCTTTTTGAGTTTACCAACATAAAGTTTTATTTCTGTATTAGGACATTGTCAGGAACAATGATGTGTTCATCGCTATGATGTGGTCAAAAAGCGATGCATTGAATCTTAGAAACATTTGTGATTTTTCAAACGATGCTTTTCCTTTTATTTAATCAGTAAAATTTCCATCGGTTTTATATAGTGCCCCTTGAAATATGTCTTTAGCTCATTTTCCGGGCATTTTACTAGAATGCATCCTGAGAAATACACAAGCTCTGCTGCATTTCCGTGCCTCGATGTTTAGTGCCGAGTATAATTGTTGCAGTTGCCTTTTATATATTCCATGAGACCTGTTGGTACCAAGAGAAGTGTGAGACTGTCAGGGTGAATTTATCATACAATCGCACGCATAAATACCTGAGGGTTGCCAGTCCTTTTGCGTTGTTACAGGAGGACTAGAGCTGACGAGTGTGTTTCTACACACTATCAAGGGCATTGTAGTACAGTTTTCTCAGGTGGGAGAATGCTGCCGATCTCCTATTTGACAATACAGCCCTTGATATATTAGAATATTACAGAACTAGAAGCCTTTTGCAAGGAAGAATGTGAGAAAATCCCAAGTACAAGAACTGAAAGCCTTTCAGCTGGCTATAAGAAGCGCTTGTAAGCTGTGATATCTGGCAGAGGAGGTGTTACTAAGTACTGATTACGTAGGGTGCCCAAACTTTTGCAGAGTGCCATAATAATGTTTTTATTTTGTAATTTTGTTCAATTTATGGCATAAAAAGTAACTATTCATCAATGTTTGCTGAAAATATTGTGTATTTTCCCCCCAGTTCCTAAAGAGACTGTATTAACTGATATTGTTGCTTTTGTAATTGAAAAGATGTTATTTGTCAAGGGGTGCCAAACCTTTGCATAAGACTGTACACAGTGTGTGTATGTGTTTATGTGAGTGTGTGTCTGTGTGTGTGTGTGTGTATATATATATATATGTGTGTGTGTGTATATATTTCTGTATATGCATGTGTATATATATATTTATATATAGTTCACACACATTCAAACTTATTTGAATACACATTCAAAATAATTTTTATTATTATTATTTTCGTTTTTTTTTTTTTTTGTGTTTTAAAATGTTTTATTTTTGCAATGGAAATAAAAATAAAGCAGTCCTCCATAAAGGAGGGATGGTGGATGGAATATATATATACATATATATAAAATAATTGTCACACAACCTGGGTGACATGCCTTGCCTGCTCACCCAGTTTTAGTGCACCTTAGTTATTCATAATGACCATCTAGTCTCGATACACCCATGAATATATATGTATATATATATATATATATATATAGTTTTTCTGTTTTTTTTTTGCAATAGACAATAAAAATAACGCAGTTCTCCGTAAAGGAGGGATGGTGGATGGAATATATATATACATATATATATAAAATAATTGTCACACAACCTGGGTGACATGCCTTGCCTGCTCACCCAATTTTAGTGCACCTTAGTTATCCATACTGACCATCTAGTCTCGACACACCCATATATATATATATATATATATGTATATATATATAGATATTTTTTCTTTTTCTTGTGTTTTTTTTTTCGCAATGGATATTAATAATAAAGCAGTCCCCCGTAAAGGAGGGGTGGTGGAGGGAATATATATATACATTTATATAAAATAATTGTCACACAACTGGGGTGACATGCCTTGCCTGCTCACCCAATTTTAGTGCACCTTAGTTATCCATAATGACCATCTAGTCTCGATACACCCATAAATATATATGTATATATATATATATATATAGTTTTTTTTTTTTTTGCAATAGACAATAAAAATAACGCAGTTCTCCATAAAAGAGGGATGGTGGATGGAATATATATATACATATATATAAAATAATTGTCACACAACCTGGGTGACATGCCTTGCCTGCTCACCCAATTTTAGTGCACCTTAGTTATCCATACTGACCATCTAGTCTCGACACACCCATATATATATATATATATATATATATATATATATATATATGTATATATATAGATATTTTTTCTTTTTCTTGTGTTTTTTTTTCGCAATGGATATTAATAATAAAGCAGTCCTCCGTAAAGGAGGGGTAGTGGAGGGAATATATATATACATTTATATAAAATAATTGTCACACAACCTGGGTGACATGCCTTGCCTGCTCACCCAATTTTAGTGCAACTTAGTTATCCATAATGACCAACTAGTCTCGATACACCCATAAATATATATGTGTGTATATATATATATAGTTTTTTTGTGTTATTTTTTTGCAATAGACAATAAAAATAACGCAGTTCTCCATAAAGGAGGGATGGTGGATGGAATATATATATACATATATATAAAATAATTAATGTCACACAACCTGGGTGACATGCCTTGCCTGCTCACCCAATTTGAATGCACCTTAGTTATCCATAATGACCATCTAGTCTCGATACACCCATAAATATATATGTATATATATAGTTTTTTTTTTCGCAATGGACAATAAAAATAACGCAGTTCTCCGTAAAGGAGGGATGGTGGATGGAATATATATATACATACATATAAAATAATTGTCACACAACCGGGGTGACATGCCTTGCCTGCTCACCCAATTTTAGTGCACCTTAGTTATTCATAATGACCATCTAGTCTCGATACACCCATAAATATATATGTATATATGTATTTTTTTTTTTTTTTTTTTTTGCAATAGACAATAAAAATAACGCAGTTCTCCATAAAAGAGGGATGGTGGATGGAATATATATATACATATATATAAAATAATTGTCACACAACCTGGGTGACATGCCTTGCCTGCTCACCCAATTTTAGTGCACCTTAGTTATCCATAATGACCATCTAGTCTCGATACACCCATATATATATATATATATATATATATATATATATATATATATATATATATATATATATATAGTTTTTTTTTTCTTCGTAATGGACAATAAAAATAACGCAGTTCTCCGTAAAGGAGGGATGGTGGATGGAATATATATATACATATATATAAAATAATTGTCACACAACCTGGGTGACATGCCTTGCCTGCTCACCCAATTTTAGTGCACCTTAGTTATCCATACTGACCATCTAGTCTCGACACACCCATATACACACCCGAAGCTCTGATCTCAGATCAGTTCCATGCCTCCAGAATCTAATGTTACCCTCAAAGAAGAAGGGAAGCTATGATGAGTAAAAAAAAGGTTATTAGAGTGTCCTGTCAGCGTTGGGCTTCTTCGGCCTCCGCCATTGATTTTTCGGTTTCAGGATGGAAAGTACAAGGTGGCTCTGTGTTGATGAATAATCCAGGAAAAAAATGCCACAAAGGCATGGAGTCACACCAGTGGAGTCTTATCCTTGCAATAAAGACCCCTGTATGACCTTTGCTGAATATTTCCAGTTTAGTGGAGCTGATCTGTGAGTAATGCAGTTATGCAGCAGTTTCTGATGGTTTCCGGTTTTGCAGGTGGTGTCCTTTTCAGCTTGGAGGAGGGAGCCTCCTTCTGGAACCAGATGTTGACCTGGAGAATCGTGAGTGACGTTTCCGATTAGCATACCTGATCTCCTTGCCCCGCCACGGGGCTCTGGTGAAATGTAACTATTCAGTGACCCGTATCTTTCAGTTCTTCGCTTCCATGATCTCGACCTTCACCTTGAACTTCTTCATGAGTATCTACCACAACAAGCCGGGAGATTTTAGTAACCCAGGTCTCATCAACTTTGGACGCTTTGACAACGATGTAAGTTTCCCATTTCTGTCGGTGTTGTGATGTAGATTGTCCTTTTTAAAAGTCTGTAGATGGAATCTTGAAAATCAAAATATTGGGCATCGGTAATTGATCTGGTTGTCTTGGCCAATGGTATGCTGTCCGCAAGTCAAGTAGCTCTTGGGAGATGTCGGCCGTTACCCTCTGACATTGGTTTCCTGCCTCCCGTTAGTCAGTGGGGAAAATGTGATGTTTATGGATGTCTGGACAACTTAGAGTGGAGAGCATTTTATAATCATTACCTCGTTTGGGAAAGGCGAAAGAAGACGGTATAATTTTGACCAAAATCCAGAATGAGACCAAGTTCACACTGTTCCCGAACATGTTTTGGTCTTTCCTGTCCGTGCCGTTCAAGAAGGGGCTGATCTGTGAACTTTATGGGGAAACAAGGGTGAGAGAGAAAAGGATGAGCTGTTATTTCCAGAAAGGGCTCGACTCGGTACCCTGTCACATGAGCAGTGATGTATTTTTACCTGCCTTCTGGTCACATGGGTTGGAAAGGAAACCATGAAACGTTTGTTGGGGGACTTGGACACAGCCCCCACCCCGCAGCGCATGACTTTCCTGGGAGGCCCCCTGGGCTGGAAATATAGTCATCACCTCGGTGGACATGAGTACCGCGCTGTTTTAGTTGGGCCTCCTGGTTTAGGTAGGCATGTTAGCCATGGTTGTGGATGTTTCTCGTTACAAGAGAGGCACCTGTAGCAGTTTACATGGTATGCAGATACGGTTGTTTATTTTATTTTTTTTAAACGCAGCAGAATTTTTCCCGCCTTCGGTGCCTGAAGTTTTTGGGAAACGTTTGCCCCGGATGCCCACTGTATGCTTCCTGTAGGATCACAACACGTTCACCATTTTTTTAAAAATTATACACTACTGTGCAAAAGTCTTAGGCAGGCAAAGAAAATGATATTTAGATTATCCTCGTGTTGGTGTAAAACTATGATATTATGCCTGTGAAAGTGTGTCAACTTCGCCATTTCAGAACCTCTGCTAAAATCATCCTAGTATTTGCAGCGACCGTCCAATGCAGCCATGTGTTTTTTTTGACTTGGCCACCAGTACACCTCATACAGCTAGTCAGTCTCTCACTGACTTTTTAAGCCAGTATATTTAATTTTTTTTAATTCAGCTGTTGGTGAAATTTAACAAAATCATGGAACGGCTGAGGTGCCCCTGAGGAGAAGTTTGGGAACTGAAGCGGTGTTCATCTAGCCATCCAACTAGATATCAGTAACTTTTTAGAAAATAGAAGAAATTACTCTATATATATATATATATATATATATATATATATATATATATATATATATATATATATATATATATATAAAAATAAAATTAAATAAAAAAAAAAGAGGCAAACAAGAGGTGCCCCCATGTGTGTAGTCCTGTAGGGTGTGATGTTGTCATTTGCATGTTTGACTGGAGGATTCTGGGTATTGATTTTTTTTTCTTTTTTTTTACCCCCCCCCTCAGAGCACGGAGTACTACCTGTATGAGATTCCTCTGTTTATCGTCATGGGAGCCTTCGGTGAGAGAGAGAGAGAGAGAGGGAGCGTCTTATTGTGGAAACCCAAACCTTGCTCTTTTACATCTTAACGGACTGGTTCTGTTTCTGGTTTTCTCATGCCGGGCCCATGTCTCTTTCCCCCCCGCAGGTGGATTGCTGGGAGCACTGTTCAACGTCCTGAACTACTGGCTCACCATCCTCAGGATCAGGTGTGCCTGTGTGCGTGTGCCTGTGTGCGTGTGTGTGCCTGTGTGTGTGTGTGTGTGCGTACTTCTGTGCGCATGTGTGCCTGTGTGTGTGTGTGTGCGTACCTCTGTGTGCGTGTGTGCCTGTGTGTGTGTGTGTGTGTGTGCGTACCTCTGCCTGTGTGTGTGCACGTAAGTGAGGCCTGTTTGGTTTTTACTGTGTCACGCCTGTCTGAAACTTAGGCATCTTAACACTTGAAATTAAATAATTAAATAAATATATCCCGAGACTGTGGGGCTGACCTTGAAACTGCCCCACACTGGTTTGATGCAAATGAAAGTTGTCCCACAACAAAATCATTAGCTGAGCCACCATGCCCCCCCCCCCCCCCCCCCCCCCATCCCCAGGTATATCCACCGGCCCTGCCTGCAGGTGATCGAGGCCATACTGGTTGCTGCCGTGACGGCCACTGTGTTCTTCACTATGATCTACTTCTCCAACGACTGCCAGCCCCTGGGGGAGGATCAGCTGGAGGAATACCCCTTGCAGGTAAGGCAGCTGGAGGTGGGCTCTCTGTGATTTCATTGGCTGAACAGCTGAGAGGGTGTGTATCCTGTCCTCAGGCCTGAACCTCCACTTATCCCTCTCACAGCTGTTCTGTGCTGATGGCGAGTACAATTCCATGGCCACGATCGTCTTCAACACCCCGGAGAGGAGTGTCCGCAGCCTGTTCCACAGCCCCGCAGGTCCGTGGAGTTTCCAGCACGTGTTTCAGGGCAGGATGGGTCGTGACCTGAAGCCGGATTGGTCGCCCCTGTTGTGCCCTTCTTCTGGAAGAGATTATAATTACAGTCCGTTGTCCATCTTTAGAATGAACACCTGTGTTTGATATTGGTGACAGGCTGGCTAGGTCCGGGGCAGCTGTTTGAACAGTCAGACTCGTCTGCCACCTCTGTCGTGTCGTAGGTTTGTTTACGGGCCGCTTCTGGCTGATTGTTTTCCCAGACAGACAGCTAAACCCATACACACAATCCTCCTCAATTATTCAAGGCTTCCCTCATTTGGGATGGGGGGACTGTCACCCTGCCTGGGGAGAACAGGAGCGCTTCTCAAGTGCCCTGACGAATGCCACCGTAGGCAAGTTCGAACGGCACTAAACTGTGTTCATCCATGCCCTCTAGTGGATGAAAGACATACCAAAGTAACATGGCTTGGTCTTGATCGGCTCCAAATTGCACTTTACACCAGGTAGAAAAATGGAAATGATCATATGAAAAATGCCATTCATCATGAAATAATTTCTGTACACCTGTATCCTCATTACAAGGGTGAATCAAGTAAAACTAGCTGGTTTCGCTAGATTAGCGTTCTTGGGGATCAACTACATGATCAACATTTTAGCAAAAACGTGGGAAACACTGACTTAGGTGATGAATTCCACCACCACCACCCCCCCCCCCCCCCCCCCGGCAGGTTCCTACAATCCCGTGACCCTGGGAATCTTCACCATCACCTACTTCTTCCTGGCCTGCTGGACATACGGCCTGACTGTGTCCGCCGGGGTCTTCATCCCCTCGCTGCTCATCGGCGCCGCCTGGGGGCGGCTCTTTGGCATTTTGCTGGCCTCCATTACGCCGCACAATTCCATACAGGTACATCAGGACGGGTCGCCGTTCCTGGGGAAGCGCCGTATAGCCGGTGAGGCGGCGTGGTCCGCTGGCGGAGGAGGGGCCGTCACGATAGCAGAACTCTTCCCTCAGCAGAGAGAAACCTCACAGTGGCGACGTTTTCCACTGACCTTGATTTTTTTGCACATTTTGAAGAAGCAAAACTGAAAATCCGTTAATGGGTACGGTTATATTTCAGGAGGACAAGCCCTCAAACGCTTTCAGTTTGATTGAAGTGGTTTTTGTGGCGATTCGCAAAACTGAAATGGAAGCCGATTTTGCGAACTTGTTGCTGTGTAGGACACGATGACTTGGTTCTAGAGCTCGTATCTCATGAAAAGCTCAATCCATGTTGAGGCACGGAATCATAAATTGCAGGTGTTGTTTCCATGATGTTACTTAATGGAAACACCCTTTATGCAATTTCACTTTGTCAACAAATTTGCTTGTTTGTGCAGAACTTTAATGGAAACGCTGCAGGTTTTGATATATTAAGGAAATTGAACGGGGTCTTTAGAAGTCAGAGGGCCTCCTTCAACACCCGCTTTAGATTGATTTCCTCTTTGTTGTCCAATCAGATTTACTCTTTAAGCAGTCACGTGACTCTTTGAAGGTGCCCTATTGGTTAGTGCTGTATCGATTTCCTGGGCCGCCCAGCGTCATGTCGGCATAGATGTAGTTTAACATAATGTTTGTTGGAAGTAAAGCCCCCTCGAAGTTTTTGAATGAGCATGTTTTATGATTTGTGGCGTTTCGTTTGACAGACCTTGGCCGACCCTGGGAAGTACGCTCTGATTGGAGCCGCCGCCCAGCTTGGTGAGTGTCCGTCCGCGGTCAGCCTGCTTTTCAGAGCTCGTCTAGAGGTGCATGGAGGCACATGAGGCTTCGGGTTTGCGTCTGTTTACGAAGGTCTTTGCCAGGTGGGATCGTGAGGATGACCCTCAGCCTGACTGTCATCATGGTGGAAGCCACCGGAAATGTCACCTACGGCCTACCCATAATGCTGGTTCTGATGACGGCGAAGATCGTGGGCGATTATTTCGTGGAGGTCAGTGTTGACGTTTCGGGTTGGAGCGGGTTGGTCCATTTGGCATTATGTGTGAGCCTGTCAGTGAGTGATGAGCTCATCGCCTTTCAGACCGTGCAGAACTTGGAATCGGGCCAGTCGTGTTTCGTTAACTGCTCCGGTCTCATGTTTGCTTTTGGTGTGGGTGGTGCAGCTAGCCACCAGTCTGACGCCATCTTTTTTTCATCTGTCCTTCCAGTGACTGATTTTGAGAACCCTTCCGTTGTTTTTGCACAGCTGTCTAACTTAAGGTGGCACATCATGCTGTGACAGCTCGTTTCGCTTCTCTGTTCCTCAATGTGCCAGCAAATCTGCTTAGAGGAAGTAAAACTTCAAGGGGTGGCAGCTTATGAATGTTGTGCAGATGTGATCCTAAGCTCTTCTGAGTGACTCGAATTTTCCCACAGGGGCTATACGACATCCACATCAAGCTGCAGAGTGTGCCCTTCCTGCACTGGGATGCCCCAGCCACCTCCCACTCCCTGACTGCCAGGTATATTGCCCCCTACAGGATTTTCCCTGCTAATGCTTCAATGAGCCCAGTACACGCCTTTAGCAAGACATTGGTGCTTCATTCTCACTGTATATTCAGGTTTGGTGTGTCTGTCCATTCAGGGAGGTTATGAGCTCTCCAGTAACCTGCTTCAACCTGGTGGAGAAAGTGGGCACTATTGTGGATGTGCTCAGCAACACCTCGACCAATCACAACGGGTTCCCTGTAGTCTCCGGGTTGAGTGATGGCTGTGAGGTATGTCCCTCCCACTAGGGGTGATTTTGTTTTCCTGGAGATTTGTCACATGATGTACTTTGGGGCTTTGCTAATCTGAATTTTGTGCTCTTAGCCAGGGAAAATCTGTGGCTTAATCCTGCGTTCCCAGCTTATCGTGCTCCTGAAACACAAGGTGAGTGTGACCTAAGGTTCCTGCAGAGGTCAGCTGAATAAGGAGCATGTCTGTCCACACTAACACCTATCAGGGTGCTTGGTGTATATGCATGCCTGTGAATGACAGTGCAGCTGACCAATGAGGGGTTTGATTATTGAATACCTGGATGTGACTGGCAGTGCGATTGACCAATGAGGGGTCTGTTTACTGCGTACACGGTTGCGAATGTCAGTGCAGCAAGCCAATGAGAAGTGTGCTCATCCACGTTGTGACCGGTGTACTCTTTTCAACCAGGTGTTTGTGGAACGGGCTCGTTCTCGTCTCAATCTGCGCAAACTGCAGCTGAAGGACTTCCGGGATGCCTACCCTCGCTTCCCTCCGATCCAGTCCATCCATGTGTCCCAAGACGAGAGGGAGTGCATGATGGACCTGACGGAGTTCATGAATCCCACCCCCTACACTGTCACGCAGGTACTAGTCTCAGTCTCAGCCTTGGTCTTGGTCCTTGAGAACCAGAGACACATTTGACTAAACAGTCATGTTCTGCGACTGTGTTCTTCTGCCTCTTTTTCAGGAGACGTCGCTTCCTCGTGTCTTCAAGCTGTTCAGGGCCCTTGGTCTGCGGCACCTCATTGTGGTGGACAGTGACAACCAGGTGCGTCTGCCTTGCGAGGTCCTCAGGCCTTCGTCATCTCCAGCACATATCTCCATTCTCATTGTAAAATTCGAAAATTACTGCATCGGTTTTCAGCCAGTGGCCGTTGGGCATCCATCTAGATCAAGGTTATCACCCTGGTTTCCTGTGCTACTCCCACCCCTCCCTCATAACATAACCAGCTATCTATGCCCTGTTCTACGTACCAATCATGTTCCCGGTGCCCAGGTGGTGGGACTGGTGACGCGGAAGGACCTGGCCCGTTACCACCTGGGCAAAGACGGCCTGGAGGAGCTGCAGCTGGCACAGACGTGATGCGTGGAAGGCGACTGCCGCGCTGCTCACCAGGCCAACCCCCCCTGCCCCCAGTCAGCCCCCGCCAGAACCCGCACCGGTCGTGCATTTCAGCAAAGTCCGGAACCCGGGATGCCAATGACTGACTTTCTGGTTTCGTTCACCGAGGGTTGGTTGTGATGGGGGAGGGGATCGATTCCATGTGTGTTTTGCGACTTTTTGTTGCCCCCTCCCAGTTTGCACATAAAATAATTTATCCGTTATGTTTTTAAAGCACTTCAGAGAGAGAGTGAGTGTGTGTGTGTGTGTGTGTGTGTGTGTGTGTGTGTGTGTGTGTGTGTGTGTGTGTGTGTGTGTGTGTGTGTGTGTGTGTGTGTGTGTGGTTCTACACACACTTGGGTGTCAGTCCCGCTCTGTGGTCATTTGCAAAGCTTTGGTAGCATTGTGATATACATTAGTGTAAATGTGTAAAAAGCATTTCAAGCTGTGTGTGTGAGAGAGAGAGAGAGAGAGAGAGAGAGAGAGAGAGAGAGATTAGCCAGGCCAATAACGTTCCTCTTTTACTCAGAGTTTTTTGAGTGTGGTCTATTGACAGAGGGTACCACAGTTTTCTTGTGACTTTAGTTTTACTTTAGGGGAAGTTAATTTTCCTCTCCCAGATAATTGTCTTGCACATTGTACCATTAACCAATGCCTCCCACCCCTCCCATGCCAGTGTAGGTAAGACCAACCCTGCCCCCCCCCCCCCCCCGGAAAAACCCTGACTCGCTTTGACCTTTTTCTCTCATGCTGGATGCTAGCGGTTTTTAACATACAGTGTTTTTTCTCGTGAATTCGCCCATTGGCTGACTGCCACACTGCCTGCGTCCTCCCCCACCCACGCCAGTACGTGACAGTATGTATCCCCCCCACCCCGGGTGATTCTCCAGGTCCTGTGTTTTTGATGGCGATTTGTCTCTTGTTGCGCCGTACAGCCTCTAGGTGGCAGAAACCCTGGTTTCTGATATATACCTGAATAAATTATGCAAATCGGGGTCAGGTTTACATGGGTCGGGTGCCAAACAATGCCAGTAGTGTGTGTGTGTGTGTGTGGGGGGGTGACTTCACAGGTGCTCTCCTGAAAATGTGTGTATATCATTGTTTTTAAATGGCACTTACTGAAAGCAGAGTGGGGTTCAGGGCAGCTTAATGATTTGCAAGGTGACCATGGGTCGTGTTTGGCCAAGGGGGCGCTAGTGTGTTGAGGAAAGGAACTTATTCTGGTCTTTGCAGGCTGTGCTAGAAACCCAAACCCACCCCCATGGCTGTATGTGGCTCCGCACTTTAAATGCTTCTTACCCCACCTCGTTTCCCATCTGCGCCCTACAACTTACAAATCCTTGCAATGTCACGTGCAAGGGGGCCCCCTACTGGCCAAGCAAGGCCCTACAGTCGCTGGTGCCCTTGGGGGTCCAGCCGTACAGTTTTTGCCAACAGCAGAGTTTACACTTTGACTAGTTATGTGCTGTTTAGTTATTTTGTTTTTAATTAAGGTGAACTTGCCTAAGTGACCCTGATCAGTTAAATAGGGTTTTTACCCACCCAACAAGCCTATCGAAAATGGACATACCAGTTAAACGGTAAACGATGTGAATCCCTTATCAGATTTTGATTTTATTCTGAATATTAAATGTCGTGTTTTAACTCAACCTTAAATAAATTAAAGTATCTCCATTTTAAAGAGCACTGTGACTGGATGAGAGAATTGTTTCGGCGTTGGCAAGTACCACCTTAGCGTACATTTATAGAAACGGCTGAAATATACTGGATAATTTTGCATAATTTTTATTTTGCCAAGCTTGATTTTCTTCTGTGATTTCTGAAATCTAATAAAGGTTTTGATGCATATGCCTATTTGTATTGCACGAGTCAGTCATGCTGTTTAATAAGAATCATTTGTATTTATACAAACAATGATAAAAAAATTATTGTATTAAATGGCGTGTTTGATGATACTGCTGGTGACTCCGTGGCACTCTTTGAGCAACGTGTCCGTATCCTAATTTTCTACCTTCTGACACACAAATTCTCAGACTAAATGAGATTACTGCAGTCCCGTTGCCGGGGTAATGCAATTGTTTAGGTGGATGTCGCTGAATGCATTTCAGTGGGAGGTCCAGAAAGCCTGGGACGCGATTTGACGGGGTAGAAATGAGATGTTGTACCTTGCAGATTTGTACCTTGCAGATTTCCCTCGATTTGCTTATTAGTTGCTGGAAATCAATATTTAAAAAAAAATGTGCGTTGAACATGCCTTTCCATCCCGATCCATGAACCCAGTTTTCCCAGATATCAGCAAAACAATGAGAAATTCTATATATAAAAAAAAAAAAATCAACATTTGATTAAGTTTTATTAATGCTTGCTTTCATGTTAAAAAATTTTGGTGCACAATTTAATTTTTTTTTTAACACACAACATTTGGTTGAAATTGTAACGTGGAACATCAAGTCTGGGGCGCAGTTAAGGGGGGGAGATTAGGACAGTAAAAAACTTGGAACATAACTGCATTGGTGTGGGTTTGTGGCCCAATATGATATGCATTCATGGGGCCCAAATTCTCTAGCAGAATCACAGCATAGATTTCTTTGTATATTTTTTAGGTTTAAAGGACTCCGGAGATTGAGATATTGTGTTTTTAAAGTTTCCTTGGACTCCCACAGTAAATTTTACAGAGCTGGGGTCTCCATAACTTTTGCTGTGCAATAAATTTTGCTGACTGGGAAAGGGGGGGGGGGTTCCCCAAGATTTTTGCCGGCTCGCCTACCCATCGGCTCACCTTGAAAATGCCCAAAATGCCACCTGGCTGTTCAGCCCTGCTATAAAGTTGCAGAAAGACACGACGTTGTACTGTGACCTTACGATGTTACAGATCCGAGAAATAGCGTACTAAGCAGCACGTGTTTCCCTGCTGTGTTAAGGTGGGCCTTAGAAACCCATAACGCACTAATGCAGCTCTGGATGGCGGGCTATGCGTCAGTAATGCTGTCAGAGAAGATTCACTCATTAGTCTGATGTGAACTTAATCAGATTATGGGTCCTTTTTAGTCGCAGAATACAACATAATCCATGGCAAATGGACATCGGTGCCGTCTTTATGATGTTATGCTGACAGTGCCTTTAATCCCACCCCCCACCCCCCACCAATCCCTTTCCCAACTTCATGTTGTCTCTTAATCCTGTATGTTTCAGTAATATGAAGACGGAATTTCAGTATTCTCTGTTGCGGTTGTTTTATTTTTATCTCGCGAGTTTCATGCATTTTTAAGAACCGCGCAGAACATCAGTTAACTCTGTGCTGCTGGAATCCTGAGGATTGCCTTGATGGGTAGTGTAGGAGTTGAAGGATTTGCGTAGTCAGATTTAATTTTTTAAAAAGGAAATCTATTAAAAAGTAACATGCAAAGTAGTTTATTATTATTATTTTTTTTTTTTTACATAAGAATTTCAAGAGAAACTGAGAGCCTCGTTTTAATGGGCTTGTCTGGTAAAGTTAGTTTGACACTTGTACTGCATGTATTATTAAACATTTATCTATCCATCCATCCATCCATCCCGGCTCCGTCAACATGCAAACTTCAGTAATTCAAAACACTTAGTATTGAGCTTCCATTGTGAGCCTTAGCAGCCAATAAACAAACCGCCAATAATGAATATCACAGGCTTTGGTGATGGACACAGACTTCCAGACACGCCCCATATTCCTGACGCATTCCTCACCATGACCCTGTCTACTTCACATTCGCAGCCCAATATTTCATTCAAACTGGAGTTCGAAAGCTTGTTGGAGCCGAATGGACAATTTTAAAGACCAACATGGCAGAAAATTCAGTTCTGAAAGAAAGGAAGTTTCGATTTTTAATGAACTTATGAGATGCAGCAGAGATTCATCTTACCCTCAGTAATCTTTAGTTATAGCTTTCAGGGACTGGGATATAGATAATTTAGAAATGTGCTGCTTTTTAAAACACTAAGTAGGATTCCAATACTTTTCCAAGACACGGTATAATAGTATAATGTATTGTTGGTGCGCTGTGGGAGGGAGGTGCTGTCCTGGCAGGGGAGACAGGTGACTGAAACCTTTTGTAGCGATTTGTTCCGCCTGTCTGTTGGGCAGAATTTAGTTTGCTCTCTTTGTGCTTCCAGTAAATCTAGGTCCCGTTCCCATCATACCAGCAAGTCCGTGCAGGGTGGATCTCTGGCTAATCTCTTTTGTTGTTTGATTCCCTCCACGGAGGAAAAAAAAAAGAACTCGAGGTCACCTGCGGTTCCGAACCACATCTCCAGCAGGTCAGTGATCTCAGAGTAGCACATGCCGTTTATAAGCCAAAAGAAAAATGGTTGAAAAGTACGACACCTGTGTTATTCTATTTTGGTATTTAAGTGACAGAATTCCACTAAAGGTGAATTAAAAACTTGCTTAATTTATTGAGAAATGCTGAAGAAGTAAATGAACAAAGGATGAGAGAAGCTGCTGGAATCTGAAGCAGACATGATGCAGGTTCGAAACTGCACAGTTTTGATCTGGAATATGGGACACAATCCACATTATAAGCACTGAGCTAAATGCCAAGTTTTAAATGGCTATTTATCTATTACAACCATTGTTTCAGTGAAAGTTGTATGCAGATGTTTATTACTTAGTAATAAGGCAATATTTGGCTCAACTATGGTTTGTCTGTTACTAATGAAATAAACTTTTCCTATATATAGAGACACAGGACTTTTCTCACTTCTGATCTAAACCATAATTTAGTCTGTTCTTATTTAACATGACACTATAATAAAAATACATCCGAAGTTAAAAATCCTGGAAGACTGCGTCAAATAGAGCAGCAGAGCACCGCCCCCAAACAGCCTCTGTGGGGCAGCAGTGAGCTCAGAGTGCATCCCCCCCCCAGGAGGCAGTGTTAGGAAGAGCAGGCTGCTGTGGGACTTGCTGGTGACCCCAGGGACTTGGTCTTGCCGTTGTCCTCTAAGGCCTGGGCGAAAAGGGCAGGGTTACGGCTGGAGTGCCGCTGGCGTCTCACAAAGGGAAAGACACTGGGGCATGATGGGAAGGAGAACATGTTAGCGTTCCGCTAACACTTGTGGCACTGCCTTTTCTAAGTCAGCCATGTTGGAAAATCCTTGACTACCATGGAATTACAAACAGAAACTGGAGAGCATCACAGGGGACGCAAAAGCAATTAACATTACAGAGCTCTGTGTAGTCTTAGTGACGAAGCTAAGCTGAAGCCAGCAGTTCACACTAAGCCCAAAAATCCCTGGAATTAATCGTTAACAACCCCAGAAACAGAACCTGTGTGTATCCCACACCAATATGAGTCTTATCCCCTTATATAAAATACATGGAATATATTACAGAAAGACCCCTTTTATAGAAGATAATAGTTTTACCTTTTTTTGGTCTCTTGTGGTTCTATGGCTCTAGCCAGCATGTTTTTGTAGAGATCGGACTTTAAATAGCGGGCGTAGGAGTCCTGAGGGTGAGAGGAGAGGCCGAGAGCCCGTTTTAATGAAGCTGTCATCCACTTTCATGGCTGTGCACAGTTAATGCTCCTACCTTCTTCATCAGGAAATAGATGTGCATCTGGGCGTCATCCAGGACAAAACGATGTGGGCTTTTCATGCCCTGCAGGGTCTTCTCCATGGTCTTGCTGTCCACGTTTACCCACTTGCTGGCTCCCGGGGCCAGGAACTGCCTGGGGGGAAGGAAGTGATGAGCCTGAGCTTTGCAGTCCCACTGGGAGTAAGCAAGTGCCACATCAGGGCCTGCTCTAAATTCAACTGGGATGCAAACTGTCCCACTGGGCCACAAGGTCGCACTCACTTGTAGACCTCTTCCACCTTCTGCGGGATCGTAGCGCTCTCGCCGTGCCGGATGTCCTCACAGGCCTCCCAGAAACAGAGGTTCTCCACTGTGAATGAAACAGCGCATGCATCAGCTACCTGCAGGAGGCGCTCATCACGATGCCAATATGGAGGAGAATTGCCTTTCATAGAGGGATCATGATTATTAATTTAGCAGATGCTAGATCCTATTTTTTTTTTTTTTTGAGAGGGCAGGGTCAGTCAGTCCCTGGAGTAACTGATCGACGGCCCAATAGTGAGGTCACTCAGCTGACTCTGGGATTTGAGCTGATGACCTCCTGCAATGAATCCCAATCTGCTGAGTCACACACTGCCCAAATAGGCCCGCAGTGATCAAATAATGAATATGATTCTTACTTGCTGACGATGCCTCCATGAAGCTGATCTACTTGGGCGGGGGGGTCTACATGCTGCTCACCACTGAACTCCTTCTCCAGGTACTCCCTGAACTTGCACCGTCCCAGAGGGTCCCTAAGGAGCTCCGTGAAGCCGAACCCCCATCGTTCCACCCGCAGCTTGGTGGGTGTCTCCACCCTGCACCAGGAGGCGTGGAAGTGAAGAGACGACAGTCACCTCTGGGGGTGTGGCCCTGAAGAGGCAGGATGGGGCGCGGTAACGCACACTCACATGTCGGCATTCAGCGTCCAGAGTGCCGTGTCATCTGTTATCCAGGGGTTGCTGGGGGGGCAGCCTTGCATCATGGGGTCATGGTTCAGGTACTGCTCGCTGAACTTAAGGAAGCTGAACACAGAAGACCAGCCATTCCCAGTTTTAGTCCTACTTTCTATAATCCTTGCAAGTCATCAAATATTCAGGTTCAATGCTGGCATATTCCAGCAAACTGGAGCTCGAAATGGTGACGAAATGATTATACGTCATTGAACCCTATAAGGAAATTCTCTTTTCATCTCCTCCATCTTGCTCTCCATAGGTGAGAGAAAGCTTGGTAGCAAAGGGCAGCTGCCCGTAGAGGCTCCCAGGAACCTGGGGGTTAAGGGCCTTGTTCAAGGACCCACAAGTGTGCTGAAGCCAGGCTTGAACCGGCGACCTTCTGATCAATATTAAGTAATTATTTGCAGTTAAATACAGTTCAATTCAGTTTAATAGTCAACCGGTTTCAATATTAGTTAGGCATCATTAATCCAGGATATGTGTGACTCTGAGATTTATGGTGAAAGATGGATGGGCAGATGGACGAAAGAACGAAATAACGAGGTTAGATTTTCACAAAGAGCAGTCCCCAGCATTTTTGTCAGAATTAACATGAAATAGATCCCCCCCCCCCACCAATCAGAGGCACAGTATACAGAATACCCAGAGATATCCCCCAGTTAGGGACTAATGTGGACTGGTGTCGAACCAGTGGTCCCCCAGCTATGCTGGGACTGAGGCTGAATCACAGGTGTTGGGGGGGGGGTAGGTGGGGGAGGCTGTTATCCAACCTTTCCAGGCAGATGGAGGACTTGACCCTCGAGCGGCCCAGGGATTTCCTGATGTGTTCAATCTGGTGTCGGGAGCCATGAAAAATCACACGGGGAATATAAGAGTCAGAAAAAAGGCACAGCATGGTACACATCCAAGCCCTGATAAGAGCCATGCTGTTGTACCTTTAAACAGAATTTGTCAATATCTGAGAGCCAACAAAAGAAAACGACAACACAGATGTAGATCCTTCCGAAGCAATTTTCTTATGACAGCATTCTTAAGAGCCCACTTAATCACCCTCTTTGGTTGTTCTTGGCAACCATCCCATCAGCTGAAATAGGTTCACTCTAAATTCTTTCAGGCTTACCTCTCTTTTGTAGTAGTCCGCGTTCTGTTCTGTAAAGAAGGAAGAAACAAAACCGTCTCTAAACATGATATAAGCCACATGTTTATGGGAGTTTTACTTGCGCAAAAATGTTCTGAGGGCACAAGGTTCATTGGTTCAGAGAGATAACCAATCAGACTGTAGAAGTGGTGGATACAGGCAACTAGAGGAGGGGGGGGGGTCAACCAATCAGATGTCTTGTTCCTGCCTCCTCTAGTTCCTTAGACCCACCTCCTCTACAATCTAATTGGTTATCTCTCTGAACCAATCATTTTTCCTTCTGCCCTCAGAACATTTTTGTGAGGGTAAAACTCCCACGAGCGAATCACATGCAAGGAATCAGACAGTAGGAATTCTGCTCACACTCAGCTCCTGGCTTTACTAAGCAGACATCCAGTCTAGAAACCATGAATAATATAGCACTATTACGAGTATGTATTGTGGGACTGCTGACGTACTTACGTTAGCATGGAAAACGAGAGCAGGAAGTGAGGAAGAAGTGAGACAGAAAGATGAGCACAACGAAGTGCTGTCACACTCACACACGAGCTTCCCTCGGATGCCCTCCCACCAAAAACACTGATTATCACTTCACTTCCTTGGGTAATTTGGGGGCCCAAGGCAACAGCCTATTCTGCCTATAGCTGCCATATATATATAGATATTAATATACATATTTTTTCTTCATGACTTTGATCTTATCTAGGCCCCGAGCGGCTCTCTTGTTTGCCCGGATCCGGTCCTGTGACTGACAGAGGCGATAAACAGCAGGTACTGGCATTACGGAAAAAATGTATATGCTTAATAAAAAGCTCAGACCAGCTGGACTCGGGAGTTGTGCCGGTTCCTTCGCTCAGGGCCTTGTTCTTGAACGCTGAATGTTCCCGGCTGCAGAAAATCAGAGGGTGAGAAATCCTTAGCTGAACTTCAGATGAAGAGTGAGCTCGTTTCTCTCAAGCAGACTGACGCCGGTCTAACGCTGCATTAATACCCCTTAGCACTACTGGTCACATTTCCCATGATGCCACTGGGTACAGCCCATGGCGACACTGCCCAGTAGGGGACAGTGTGACAGCTTTCCAAAAGGACCATTCGGTCCTGGAGGGCCAGTCGGTGACACAGTATCCATGATCAGGACTGGGGTACCCTGCTTTACAGAATAAACTAACCAAATGTCGATACTGAATGCAATCTGATTTAACATGGTTTCCTTAAATCCCAATTAAAGTGCTTCAGATCAGCTCAGGACTTAACAGCAGAGAGACTATTTGGCAAATTATTACGCTGCTATTTGCAATTACATCCATTATCTCTCCGCTAACATGCAGCATTAAGCCTGAGCCGCAGGAATAGAGGTCAGATAATGGATCCGGTATTCCGGAGGTGGGATCCTCTTCCAGCTCGTTTAAAAGGCCCAACAAGTGGGGGGGTGGTGGGGGGGGAGACGCAAACACAGCATGTCTGCATTTTAGCTTCAGGCCGTCTCCCAGTCCCTTCGCACTCCTCTCTCCCAGATCCAAGCATCACCAGTCTTAGCGATGCGTCTCGTGTTTCTCGGGCAAAGAGAAAGGAGGCAGGAAGCGGCCATTTTGTCATTTGCTGGTTTTAATCCCCCCCCCCCCCCCCAGCTTCCCCCGTCCACCTGGCCGTACCAGAGTGCAGAGCGTCCCTGCCTTTTAAACACGAGCAGCACCTGACTGGGGGGCCCTACGCTGCGTGGTTTTTGGCTCAACTGTGTTTCCGTCTAATTGGCGTCAAAACGGTGGGTTTCATCAATGAGGGTGGTGTGTGGCTGAGCGGGTTGGCAGTCGCCGCCTATGACTGGAAGGTTGCCGGTTTAAATCCCACAGTCAGCAGAGTGACATCACCACTGGACCCCTGAGAGAAGTCCCTAAACCCCCAACTGCTCTAGTCTCAATAAAAGGTACATCTGCAAAATAAGCTGAATTTAGGATGTGATCCGCAGCTGCGTGGCTGCCATTCCCACCTCCTGATGCCGCCCCGGATGGGGATAATGGCCCACATAAACGCTGATGCTTATTAGCCCTGAGAGATGCTGCGCACCCAGCAGAAAGGGGCCCTAGTGACGGCCGGGATTAAGCCAGATACACACCACACTCTGCTCCTGTCCCACACTTTCATTCTCCACTCTCCTGTGTTATTCATGAACTCCAAATTACACTCAGCGAGGGTGCAGTTGCTCATTCCCGCAGCCTGCTGTCCTGTCTGTCTTCTGAAAGCTCTCGTCCCACAGAACATAGGCTTCTTCCCAGCTAAGTAAATATTTCATGATCACACTGAAGCAGTAGTGGGTTATCAGGCCTGAAGTGATATATTCCTCCCCCACAAAGTATGCATGGAGACACTCTGTGTGTCTTACTTAACGAAGATAAAACTCCCCCGTGAATTTTGCTGAGCTCAATGCTCTGGAGATGACGGAGATCGAAAATTATACCGGAAATGTTCCATATGTCCTTACAGATGTTTCCTTTGCCTTCCTTCATTGAACAAACCCGTTGTCGTGGGAGAGAACTGCACAACCCCCCAGCTCTCTGTGGGGGAATGGGACCCTGCCTATGCCTTCCTGCCAATCCTGCCAAGTTTCCCCTGTAAGTTGAAGGATCTCCTAACAGGCCTGCATGTAGATTAATGTCATACCCAGGACAAAGCAATTGCAGGTTAAGGCCCTTGCTGAAAGGCCCAACGGAGTAGAATCACTCTGGGCATTCACAGGATTTGAACCAACAACCTTCCACTTGCTTGCACAGATCCCTAGGCCCAGAGCCACCACTCTGCCCCACAACCTCAAAAAAATCCTAGAATCGCCCCCAGCCTGAGGCGATATTCGAGCTGCCAAGGTGCATTGAGTTCAGGTTTACCCAGTGTGTGCTTTACTCTAATCACAGCATACTGGGTTTTCGCCGGGGCAGATGTAGGGAGTCAGGGGTTTCGGGGGAGGTGCTTACTGGCGGTCTGTTGACGAGCCAGTAGGCCTGTTCCTGACATTCCAGCACGATGCGGTCCGCCTTGCGCCTCTGTTTGGCTGCCCTGGTAGGAGCAGAGCAGTCGATGGAGAGTCAGAAAGCATACTGGGTAATTAGCATATAGCGGTAATCACTGAACTGCAAGGTAGGGTTTTCATTTTTCTGTTTCCTTTTTCACTTAGAAATGGATTTCCGACTCTAGTGTTTAGGCTGAGGTCTGATTTAACAGATAGGAGGGAAATTATGACCACACACCATGTTACTTTTTAATTTAGGTAACATCATCATCCTCTTAATACGAGATTTATTCATCCATTCTCATCTGTCCCCTTGTGTGCATTTATGAAATTGATTTCATAGCTCGATGCGACAGTATTCCCGGGCTGGGGTGGGGTTTACCTGAGCTGCTCCTTCGCCTGCATCACCACGAAGTCCCAGGTGTGGTTGATCCGTTTGTGCAACATGTTGTAGCTGTCCTGCGGAGACGATGTTTAAATGCGACATTGCCAGGTCGCACGGCTGGCTGCGTTGCTGCATGGGTTCACGTTATGACTCACAGGCCGAACCCCTCCCAGGATATCAGCTGGCAGTGTCGGATTCACAAACCCTCTTACTGATGAGAACCTAAAATGCGTTGACCCTGACGCAACATGGCGGCAAGTTGGTGGATGTCTATGTGCGATCCTACTATGTGCATAATTGGTGGGAGGTTTCCTTACACAAAAATGTTCTGAGGGCAGAAGGAAAATGATTGGTTCGGATAGATAACCAATCAGATTGCAGAGGAGGCAGGACCAAGACATCTGATTGGTTGCTCCTGCCTCCTCTAGTTGCTCGGATCCACCTCATGTACAATCTAATTGGTTATCTCTCTGAACCAATCATTTTTCCTTCTACCCTCATAATATTTTGTGTAAGTAAAACTCCCATGAGCATTCAGCTATCACATGATCTCATCAAGCAATGCTTCAGACCAGCGAATAAGAATAGCATTGAAATGTACATAAATAAAAATTTTCTCTTACCTTTTCATAGTCTATCAGCTGCCCTTGCTTTCTGATATTCTTCTTAGTCAAATAAATCGCTTTAGAAGAGCAAAAGAAAGACATGGCAAGAAACTGTGTTTTTCTATTATTCTAGTAAAGGGAAGTAATGATGTAATAGGCGAGCACATGATTAATAATTGGTAATCACCGTAATCTAGCTCGGAGGCTGGCCACTGCTGAGAGCTCCAGAAGTACGGAGTCTAGCAAAAAGGAGATGCTGTCATTTGAAACTATTCAGAAGCAGCGTGACAAAGGTGCTTTGTGATTTAACATGTCAGGGACAAGGCGGGTGGAAGGCATTTTGCTACTTTAACTGGCATTGGTTCTCATACATCAGTGTTTCCCAATCCGGTCCTCGGCGACACACAGATGATCCACGTTTTTGCTCCCTCCCAGCTCCCTACCAGACAGTCTACGTTTTTGCACCCTCTCAGCTCTGGAGCCCGGACCAGATTGAGAAATACTGTCCTACACGGTAATTCCGCAGTCTCTCCAACGAATAGTTTCGATATGCGTGCCCCCCCACATGGCCACCACCCTCTCGCGCTGCCCTCCATCTGAAGAAACCGTGGTTTTAGGTTACCTGGAAGCGATACGGCGTCTCGTCGGGCCGCAGGACGAGCGTCCTGGGGTCCTTTAGGGGGTAAATGTAGCCGTGCTTCACGATCAGATTCCCCACATGAAGTGCCTCTGAAAACACACAAAGTGGTCACTCATTTCCACGTAAACTACTCAAAGCTCAAACAAATCCACTAGTCGTAGCCCAGATTTAGGCATAGTAATTCTCTAAATTTTTGTCAGTGGAATACAGTAGAACACACGATAACTAGAAACTGAGTAGGCATATTATATTTTATTTTACGGTATAGCAAGTAACTGGAAAAAACGTTGACATGGTGCACAGAATAAGCCGCGGGGATGGTGCATTCCTCATCGGAACTATAATTAATTACGAGTAATTGGGACTTTCCACTTTCCGGCTGCCTCCGCGGCCATTGGCAGTCAGGCGCTCCCGGGGGTTTCAGACCAGCGCAGCAACAGCGCTGCTAGGGGGAAGCCTAGTGTTTACAGGGAGGGGTAACTGCTTACCGGGGCAACAGGTTTTTTGCCCATTCAAGTCTGTTAATGCATCTGCCATCTACTGCCTAAAAGTCCCCTCCTTTCCATTCCGACTTCTTTTCCAATCTGGGCTGTAAATCAGGGAAATCTGCTCCCTTGCTATTTAAAACCTCATCTGCATCGCCCGGGAATTCAGGACAACAGCGTCTTGCAGAAGTGCATAATGAGGGAGACGGATAGCGATATTTCTCCAGGCATGACTGACTGCCTCTGGCTATCAGCGAAGTTTGCATCGGGACTATCAAACCGTACAGCTCAGCATGCGTAGCGGCGCGACTCGGGACTGGCCTACAGATTATTTGTACTAATAGCCTCTCAGCAGAAAGATAAATAATTCAGCAGATAAATTGACGCCAGGGGAAGAAAATCCCAAAAGCTTCAGGCGAATGGGGTGTCTATGTTATGGACAAGCTCAATTCTGACATTTATTAATTCACAGGCTCAGCAATATCAATGGAACAGAACATGCTTCTGTCAGACACGTGAATTGCATATGCTTACACATAAATGCAGCTAGGCTAATCTGTTGTATGGATGACAAATTCTATTACTTCATTTGTATTTATTATTCAAAAGACTCGTTTATTTCTGTTATTTTATTACAAAAAAAAAAAAACCTGATGACGTCTTTCGCCAGCTGGGGCGCCATCGTCGTCACGAAGGGAAAAAAACAATCAATTAACCTCACATAAGAGCACCAGGTAACGCTACCCTACAGACTTCTCGGCCCTACCTTCTTCCATGATGGAGTACTTCTGAATTAGCCACTCCACGATATCATTTCCTGGGAAGGCATAGCGAGGAAGGCATCTAGTTAGAGTCGAGAAATGCATTAAGCCGTCATAAATCAAAAACGCTGAACTCGATAAATAAATTACATAAATAAATATGAGCGCAAGGAGATCGATGACAGTCTTAATGCACAGGATTCCCGAAGACCGCCGATGTATGGGCTTTCCTGTGAAGGGCTTAAATGACCATTAGGACCCGGCCCCCGGGACACTGCACGGCCGGGTGTAAGACAACCCGGGCGGCACGAAAAATTATTTTTAAAAAGTAAAATATGTATCGTGCACCTGTCATCGCATGTGGAATCACTGTGATTAACAGTCTTTGATTCTTCATCTTTATCCCCATGTCGGGATCTTGCATCGCCACAATGACTTGTTCAATCTGGGATAAGAAGAATAGTCAAAATCGTGAAATCAAGGTGACGACAGACATAGTGAAAACGTTCAACCTAGTAATATAATAATTGCTTAATGTGTGATTTGATATGTAATCGTTATATTCATCATTAAATCACCGGAGAGACACACTCATATATTTAGGCATATATATAAGTAAACTACAAGGTTTTTCCTCTGACTATCTTAACTGCACGTCAAAGACGTTATCGGATATTCCCGACTACAGACTTTCGGTTTGATCATTTATTCGCGTTATTAATTCGGCTCCTGATTACATTAAACTAAACATGCTCAGATTGTTACAACCTTTGCTTGTCGGTTATTTTTGGGATCTTTCTGGATGGGCTCAAGGCGGGGTCTGTAAGCACAAGCAAACTGCCAGCACTTTTGTTTTACATGAAAATAGTTTGATGTCGGCCTATTGCGTTATTGTCTGGCTATAATTTGGAGGCAATATTAAACAATAGGCCCATATATTGTAAATATACATGTTGTGTTGTTTTGTTGTTATCACAAACGTATAGCCTGATCATAAATTTCATGGATACCTGGATGTTGTATGTTCCATTATATTTATGAATGAATGATTTATGTGAAGTCTGGCTTAGATTCGAGAATTAATCATATAGATTAAAAAAAGTTTTCATTTAAAACTTATCTCATATAATAAAATCCTCGTCCGAACGAACATATGTCAGAATGAAAAAACATTTAAATTATTTTTGTGATGCATCAGTATCAATAGCTACAACGTCATAACAGATATAGATATAATGCGGTTCATACTTTTGAAGTTGATGCGTATCTCCCGAAAAAAATCAACTCCAGAAGAGTCCGCGTCTGTAAATGCCTGAACTTCGGAATCGATCCTACCTTTGTTAGGCGCGGCATCTGTGTCTTGCAGCTGTTCCCTTGGATAAAGATGTTAATTGTCATGCTTACAGCATCTCGATCTCCGGCGTTTGTGAAGTTGGGATTGATGCTGTCCTGTGTTTTTTTTTTCCTTCCACACTTAAGCTCTGCTTGTTACTGCCCCATAGCGGAGCGCAAGTGAAACGGACTACCGGAGATTTGCACTGTTTTTCTGTTAGTGTGTATAATCAAAATATGACTCAGTTTGGCCAGTTAGAAAAATATGATAATAGAAAAGTATTCTTTTCCTCTCACTTTTTTTTCTTGATTTAATTACCGACTTCACGTACTTACACTGTGTCCCGTTGCACGATGTAATATTGCGAAACTATGATTTTGTGGCAGTGTTTTGTAAAGGAATTTTCCGTTTAATCATCGTCTTAGTATAAAGCTATATGGTTGTTCTGGTATCAGTGGACGTACATTATGTATTTTTTCTTCTCTTGAGCACCATGGTCATGACATGAAGCTCAGTCATTGATTACTCGCAAATGTTAGTAGTCATCCGCTGTTTATCTTGAAGATGTAAAAGTAGTGCGCGTACATCTCCTCGTTAGTATAGTGGTGAGTATCCCCGCCTGTCACGCGGGAGACCGGGGTTCGATTCCCCGACGGGGAGAGTCTGCATCTTTTTGCCTCGGTCTCAAAAGGCACCAAGCTAGAACCGGCCCCGTGTTAGTGGAAACGGGGCTTGTGACTTGTACTCATGCATAATATTCTGCGGGTCGCTCAGCAGCGCAGCATATGAAACTAGACTCGGATTGTAAGTGTGTGGTTTTGATAATTGATGTATGGATGGATGGATCCTTAATAAGAGATATAAACAATAAGGTCCAGTCGCCAACTAATCATGTAAAATACGTCATAAACTCATGGTTGTTAAACCCAGAATAAAAATGAAGACGTATAACTAGGAAAGTCAACTTGCACATTTCAATTTTGGTTCGATATAATCACGTTGTCCTTAACCCTCCAGTGCAGGAGGGGACGGTAATGCGCATCGAATGTTTCCGAACCTGTGTGTGATACAACCGAGGAAGAGCCGATGACTTCGGGGGAGGAGGGGCAGGCGACTCGGAAGAAAAAGCAGCAGAACCCAATGCAGCCTGTAGCCCATTCAAAGGCCTACTGTTGGACCTCTGCTTATTTTGCAATACGTCTTTAGTACGGACTGAAAAATGTCCGATTTCGATGAGTTTGAGAAGCAGTTAAGCGAAAATCGGCAAGGTAAGTTTGGCTTTGAAGATCGGTGTATGCTCCCTGTTTTAGGGTAATAAAGTGGCCGGCGTGTCCTAGCGCCGAGGATGGTGCGGAGGGCACTTCTGCTGGTTCCGAAAAGAAAAGTGCGGCTGGGAAATCGGTGCCTTTTATCCGAGCGCTCGCCGATTCTGAAACCTGCCCGATTCTTCTTCTCCCAGCTGCCGCAGGATCCCCGAAAACTGACCGCTTTGGTAAATCAGTGACATTCTTTGCTTGGCATTGTTATAGAGATCGCTAGGCCTGCATCCATCAGTGCCCGGCGTACATAACATGGACATTTCAATGAAACGTTATTGGGGTGCACTCGATGTGAAAGCCTGCGGTTTTATTTATTTAATTATTTACCATTATACACTTGGATCATAAATTGCGACCCGCGTATTTTCATTCGCAGTAACACACTATGCATGGATGTTTGTTGCAAGCGTTATATTTTCAAGATCACGTTTAAAGTTTTATGCAAATAAAAACGACCGCGACCACTTGATTTAAAGTCCGCACTTAATAACAGTGTTAGTTACTTGGTTTTTAAATACTACGACGAGTTTTCTATATAATGATATGATTTTGTCTCTTTCCGATGCACAATAGCCTTTCCCTTGGGTCCGAAATGCTGGCCCTGTCATCCGTACAGAATAAGTCTTTCTCACACGATCGCCGTTTCTTCATGATGTATAGACTCTAAAAATCAGCCGCGTTCCCTGGAATCATAACAACTGCTTTTAGGTCGTTATTGCAAAGTCTTGCACCTGTATCTACCTTTACAGCGGATAGCAGTAACTAACAATGATGTACAGTTATATAACAATACACATATAACTTCATTAAAGTGCAGAGAATCCAGTAAACTGAATAAACTTAAGCCATACTAACGCAACTGAAATATACAACATGCGTTACAACGGAGTCGAAAGTAGGATTGATTTATGTACCTATCAAATGGCAATCTTGTCATATCAGCTCCTTATCACTAAATCACTAAAATGTCATTCGAAACGACCTGATTCGGCTAGACGAGCACTAAGTGCCGCCGTGTTTGATAAACTAGCAGTTCCAGTCATTCATATCTGCGCTCTGACTATGCCTGCGATTGCGGTAATTGGTTATTACCGATTTACGTAAGATGCATTGGCCGCTCCGTGTCTGTACTTTTGCAGCGGTGCATTACCGTAACGCTGTTATAACTGATGCATGAAGCTGATTCCTCGAGCAGCACCTGCGTTTAAATGCTTCACTGAAAACTGCACCTTCAGGGATTTATTTAAGCTTCTATATGAAGGACCTGCTGGGATAGAAAGGTGATATTTTATTGCTAGTTTAATAAAGTGCTGTCTGTCAGATTGAAACGATATTAATTACCCATCCATCGTCCAACCAGTTATCTTAGTCAGGCTCCCCTGGAGCCTATTCCAGGCAAATTCCCCATACAGAGAGCAGAGGCAAAATTCAGGCCTCCAGACTCGGAGGCGTGAGGCAACTGTACTCACCACTGTGCTCCTATATCATTAATTAGTCTGGTTATGTTTTTATTGTTTCACAACAGACTGACATTCAAGGGGATGTCCTTGTGCCCTTGAAATTATTAGCCATTGAGAGATGGGTGTGTTTGTTTCAGGAGGGTGTGATTGAATATGTGAATTGAATGGAGGTGCTTCATTCTGGTGAGGAAACTGGGGAGTTAGACCCCGTACCACATCTTGGTCTCCGTAAGTGACTTTTAAGGCATAGCGCTGGGTCAGTCAGCATCCAGCACCCCAGGGAAGTTGGTAATATGATTACTCTGTGACTCATGGGCTTCAAACCCACAACCATCCGGACACACATTCATAATCCCTCTGAGTTACACATCTTGGATTTATCGAAATGGATGGTAGGGGGGCAGTCATGTCGCTCCGCCCACCGTCTCACTGGTACCACGGTGTCGTCCCCCAGAGCGGGAGAAGGAGCGACACAAGAAGCGTAGCCGCAGCCGGTCTCTGAGCCGTGGCGAGAAGCACCGCCGCTGGAGCAAGGACTCCAGGGGGCGGAGTCACGAGAAGCGCAGCAGCAGCCGCGACCGCAAGGGTCGTGACCGACGGAGCAGCTCACGCGAGCACAAGAAGCACAGGTACCCCCCCTCACGGTCCCGGTTACAGGCACTGAAGCTGATATCTAGCATGGTTTGAGGCCTCTTAACAAGTTTCTTTCACAATCAACCAATTGGTTTCTTCGTGGTGGGAAGGGGGACTGTACCCATATTAAATTTTAACTGGCGTTTATAAGTAGCCCCCGCCATAGCGATGGGACCTCAAAGCCAGCCTAAAAAGTGGCGCATGGTCACACCCTCATGACCTTAAACTGCCTGCGATCCAAAGTTAAATGTAAACATTCTGCCATCTGTTTGTTTTTGCCAGATTCTGAGTGTTTACACTGTATTGTTTGGGGAAAACAACCTTCTGTTTTGTGTTTGGGCAGCTACTCTCCTCGGAGAAGCCGTAAGAAAAGGACATACAAGTACTGGGATGTTCCCCCTCCGGGATTCGAGCACATCACCCCCATGCAGTACAAGGCAATGCAAGGTTTGGATGCGACGCTTCCATGTGTGCTAGTTCAGTATTGCAAGGTTATGGTATATTGGTTGCAATGAAAGCATTTATTCTGGAGTGCCCTCCTCCCCCCTGCTGGTCAAAGAGGGAATAACACTTGGGATGATTTCAGAGAGTGTGAAGAGAGCTTAAACCTAGGGGTTAGAAGCAAATGAAGGCGACGATCCGGATGTTCTGGCCGTCCCTGGTTGGGGTCTTGAAGCCCTTTCTCCTCCCCACAGCTGCAGGGCAGATCCCCACGATAGCTTTACTGGCAACATCCACCACCAGCGGCGTGGCAGTGACGCCCACCCAGGTGCCGATGGTCGGCAGCCAGATGACCCGGCAGGCCAGGCGGCTTTATGTCGGCAACATCCCCTTCGGCCTGACGGAGGTGAGTCCAGGCAAAGTCCCGCGTTGCCTTCTGTCATGCATACTGGTGTCATGTGTAGCTCAGTGAGTTAGGACACTGAGCCGGTCACAAGAAGGTTGTTGGTTCAAATCCCTTGGGCAGCAGAGTGATTTCACCATTGGGCCCCCGAGCGCAGCCCTTAAGCACTATTTGCTCTAGGAACTGTCTGGTCCTGCTTCTTCAATGAAATGTATGTTGCTTTGGATGAAAGTGTCCGCAAAATAAATAGATAAATGTACTAGACTTGTCAGTCATTTTTTTTCTCGTTTGCCTGTTTTGATGTCTTCAGACGTCTGCCTGTCTTCATTCAGTGTGTCTGCCTGTCTTTTTAGGAGGCCATGGCAGATTTCTTCAATACCCAGATGCGATTGGCTGGCTTATGTCAAGGTCCCACCAATCCCGTCCTCGCTGTTCAGATAAAC
Organism: Brienomyrus brachyistius; assembly: GCF_023856365.1. Taxonomy (NCBI): domain Eukaryota; kingdom Metazoa; phylum Chordata; class Actinopteri; order Osteoglossiformes; family Mormyridae; genus Brienomyrus; species Brienomyrus brachyistius. Next base: position 449,742 of record NW_026042383.1, on the reverse strand, counting down.
CAGGACAAGAACTTTGCCTTCCTTGAAGTAAGAGTCTTTCCTGCCTAATGGCTGCTGTGTCCAGGCGGAGACCGCAGCCTTCCCTGATTAACGACGTTCTTCGTTCTGCCCTAGTTTCGGTCCGTGGATGAGACCACGCAGGCAATGGCCTTCGACGGCATCATTTTCCAGGGTCAGTCGTTAAAAATCAGGCGGCCCCACGACTATCGCCCCCTGCCTGGCATCTCAGAGCAGCCCACCTTCCACGTACCAGGTCCGTTTTGCTTGTCGCCGTCATAACCTTAATCTTTATTTACCTTTGAAGAGCCGATCGGCAAGGCCAGTTTTTTGTACTCGTTACGGACTGACTGTCCTTCGCAAGCTGCGGATGTCTTGTCATATAAAGAGGGAGACTTTCACTTTTATTTACTTAATGTTGTAAATATTTAGCAGACAGTTTTATCCAAAGTGAAGAATGTTTTTTTTTTTTTTTTTTTTTGAGAAATCAGGGTCAGCCTGTCCCTAGAGCAAACTCGCCGGCCCAGTGGTGTGATCACCAGTGATGTGAACCAGTGATCTTCTGATGATAACGCTGGCATCCTAACCAGCTGAGCCACACACACACACACACAGCTCAGTCACTCACTTCTTACTGTTAACATAGGGGTGTTGTGTGGCTCTGTGATGTTTGCCCATGAAAAGAAGGTTGCTGGTTCAAATACCAGGGTTGGCAGAGTGATTTCACCACTGGGCCCTTGAGCAAGGACCCTAACCCCCAAATTGTTCTAGGGTTGCTGGCTCCTATTCTAGTTAAAAATTCTGGACACACCTACTGAAAATGACTTGTTTTTCAGCAAGATAATGACCCAAAGCCCACCTTGAAGGTTATGCAAGTAGCTTATTACCTTGTGAACTAGGAAAGAGATGGTCCCCACAGCCCCCCAACCTAAACTCTATAGAGCTGGTTTGGGATCAGTTGGATGAGAGTAAGAGTAAGGTAGCCAGCTTGCGCGCAGAACTTGTGGAAACTCGAGGACTGTTGGAGAAACGGTCCAGGTGGGTACATATGTTAGCTGGTTGAGTCCGCAATGCTGTCATCGAAGCCAATGGCTCCTATTTTGAAGAGACAAAAATTTTATCTTTGCAGTACTTCATATGCATAACTTCCATGCCCAAAGGCCTTTTACTATAAGGTGAATAACAGCTAAAATAGAGACAAATGCATTAAGAGCAGGTGTGTCCATACTTTTGACTGGTGCTGCATGTGTCAGCATCTCCCATGGAGAGCAAGATGGGAGAGACAAAAAACAGTCGTCAAACTGCCCCAGTATTTAGGTATTTTTTTGCTGGAGTTACATTTATCTGATATTATATAGGAGATAACGACGTCATACTGATTTGAAGTTGGCTTATTTCACTCGCGCCGTTTGCTCGTGGTCATTATCCGGCATGTTGACGGTTTGCTGTGATCGGCCGGCTTTGGGCGCCGTGCCGCTCTGTCTGCAGGGGTCGTCTCCACCGTGGTTCCAGACTCGCCACACAAGCTCTTTGTCGGAGGCCTGCCCAACTATCTCAGTGACGATCAGGTACCCCGCCCTCAGTCTCTGTCGCCGGGGAGCCGACCCACAACCCTCCTGTGTTTCTGTCCCACTGCTGCACGTGGAACTCAAGCAGGCATGCACACACACGCACACGCACGCACGCACGCACGCGCACGCACATACATACATAAAATAAACACTCGTCTCTGTGTAACTGATTAGTAGGAAAAGAAAGCCTGTCAAAGTTACCTCACCGCTTAAAATTCATTACAAGATACTGGGGGGTCAAATGTCAGCATCATGTTTAAAGCTAGCTGCTGAAAATAGCCGCACATTTGAGGTTTTCTTTTTTTTTTTTTAAAGATATTCATGGGATTTATTAAACATTTATTAGACATGTAGGTAATGAGTTGACAGTTACATTACGCTCATTGTTTATCCAGCTGTAAATTATGAAGATATTGAGACCCCGCTAATGTAAAAGGTACGTTTCCCAAAACCTCATGTTATCGACTTGCATAGTTGGAACCATTCAGTTGTTATCTAATGTTGTTAGCAAATAACCTTATTAGCAACAAAGGCTTTGGGAAACGTGCCTTACAGCTGGCGGCTTGCCAAACCAGTCACGTAGCCAGTCCCTGTGCTGCCTGTTGCTGGGTACCCTGGAATATTTGTATATCGGGTTAATTGCTGAGTGTTAGTCGGATGAATCAGCCGCGTCGTTTTGCTGCATGAAAATTTAAAATCGAGTCATCTGCGCGTCACCTAACTGACGAATACCTCCACATTGCCGTACACCTGTGTTTGCCCAATCCCAGTCCTCGGGGAACCGCCGACTGTCCACATTTTCGCTCCCTCCTAGCTCCCAGCCAATCAGGAACACCGAATACCTGGTACAGGTGTGCTGAGAGGAAGCAAAAACGTGGACTGACCGGGGGGGTACCCCCGAGGACTGGGCTGGGAAACACTACCATAGACTGTGCTTGAAATGTGGGGGAGATCGACCAAGTCCCCAAACGCTTCAGTATTCGCAGACGTGCCGTGTCTCACGTCCATGTCCGCACACTGAGAACGATGACTTCACATCCCGTTAACAGCGATGGGGAGCTGCGGAAGAATCGTTCCCTACATTGCTGTGTCGCTCGAAAGGCAGAAAATACTTCGGACCTTTTTCCCGGTGAACGATTATCAGCTTCACTGGAGTTTTCACATCGTGCCCCATGCCCTATTCTGTTATGACGTCAGTGATGGATAATATTACCATAACAACATGCACAGATGAGGTCGTCTTACTCTGAAAGTGTTGAAAGGGTCACATTTTAGACATTTTCTACTTCTCATTAGCATCTTTTATGATTTTTTTTTTTTCTTCCTATATCGCCACCCCACTGAAATCGGCCCATTATAGACATAATCCATACAGGCATTTAATAGTTTACCTATTTATTTTGCAAAAGTTAATCGCAAAACGTTTTGCGTCCACCCCTGCATTGTAACATTTTGAGCTCCGGTGTCCCACTCACTTTAGCCTAAACTGTTAAAAATGGCAAGACTCAGCCCACAAGATAGTGATCGCGGTTTCAGTGAAAGGTAAGTGAGAAGTGCAGTCAGTTTGTTTTTCTTTGATTTTTTTCCTCCTTTTCGGATTGTCATCGTAATCTTTCTTATCCAGTGTGAGTCACATGTAATCCAAGTCAAGAGGAAGGCTGTACCAAAGCAGCACTGGGGGGAGAGAGTTTGAATCCAGCAGAACTGTTAATGTATTTCACGTCAAAGCCAGTAAATGTGCCATAGACAGGTGAAATGGAAACCGCTGCTTGTATCCTGGTGTTTACATTTTTTTTGCAGTCCCTGCTACCGCTTTGATACTTACAGCTCTTTCATTTTTGTTCCCCACTTTGTCCCCAGCTAGGGGCCTGTAAGATCGTTAAGTCTTCGCTCATAATTTGTTCAGTAGTACTGACCTACTGCTGCCATGCCAACATGTAACACAAGGCAAGTAAGACATTCCGTCCCTCGCACGGATATCCTCCCTGTCGACGGCCTGCCCCTGTGGGGGGGCTCTGTCCTGGAGTGCTCTTAAGCATATGGGGTCCTTTTTTTGGGGGTTGAAGGCTGGGGAGAGACTTATTATGCTGATCACAGGGTATAAATTTGATTTTTTATTTTTTTTTGCCCCTAAGAGAAGGTAGGAGGTAGCGCCCTCTTGTGGCTGCCAGTGTCCCAGGTGACTCCTTTCTGAAGTCAGTGGTTAATGCGGCTTTACAGTAGATTCCTGTAGAATAAGTGAGGAATGATGTTAGCAGAGCTATTTCGTCCTGTTTGGCTTCAAGCCGTGGCCCCTTTAGCAGGACCCTGTGGCGGCTCTTAGCTTTACCTGTGAGTTTATCTCCTGTAGGCTTTGTCCCTCTAATTAACTGCACCAATGTGGTTCTTGGTTTTAAGAACAGGAAGTCAGTGATTCGGCTGGGTTTGTGTTCTGCCGAGTCGCCCCCCCCCCCTCCACATTGTATACATGGAACACTTAACATATAATTAGCTGTTTTTATTTAGTTTTTTTTTTATATACCATCTAGCTTAATTATTGTGGCCCTTAAAATCAGATGCAACTCGGTCCATATTTCAAAATTCGTAGTTGGAATTATCAGAGAACTTGATTAGGAATTCAGTTGTGTTGTATATGCTGTAGGATGGGGGGGGGGAATCTGTGTTATCATTCATTGACAAGAATCAAAATAGTTACTTTTGTACGCTCCCAGTAAGTAAGTCATGCAGAAAGGGCACAGGGGGCTTTGAGCTCTAGTGTTGCACCGTAATGTCGAGCCACTTGTCATAAAGCCATTTTCCTGATGTCTTCACTGTTTCCTCATGTCGTTTTGCAAAGTTTAACATGCTGCTTCTCCCACAGTTAAGATTAGCATTTCTAGCGAGGCGCCGTGCCTGGACTGTCGGGCTAATCGCCCCCCCGCGTCTCCTCCTCTTGCCCAGGTGAAGGAACTCTTGACGTCGTTCGGACCTCTTAAGGCCTTCAACCTTGTGAAGGACAGTGCCACGTCACTGTCTAAGGGTTATGCTTTCTGTGAATACGTGGACATCAGTGCCACTGACCAGGTGCGTGAGGTGGGGCAGCAGCTGGAAGGTCTGGGGTGACTCGGGGCTTCCGGATGGAATTGCTGACGCTTGTGTGGGATGCATCCCGCAGGCCGTGGCTGGACTCAATGGCATGCAGCTCGGAGACAAGAAGCTCATCGTCCAGCGGGCAAGCGTGGGGGCTAAGAATGCCAACGCTGTGAGTATTTGCCCTCGGCTGCCGCCTTTCTGATGTCCTAAACCCAACTTGGTTCCTGGGTGCCTCCCAGGAAGCTTAATGCCCCTATTTCTTGGGTTTATTTGGGTCCATGTAAATTTCTCGCTGTTACTCGAGACGATTGGACGATCAGGGGGTATCTGACACTCTTGTCGCCCCCCGGGACAGACGGCCATCATCGAGACGCCGGTGACGCTGCAGGTTCCAGGGCTGCAGCGGCTGCAGAGCTCCGGCATGCCCACGGAGGTGCTGTGCCTCCTCAACATGGTCATGCCCGAGGAGCTGGTGGACGACGAGGACTACGAGGAGATCCTGGAGGACATCCGGGAGGAGTGTTGCAAGTACGGCAACGTGCGCTCCATCGAGATTCCGCGGCCCGTCGATGGCGTGGAGGTGCCTGGCTGTGGCAAGGTGGGACCCGTACTCTCCTGTACCAGTGGCAAAAAGAAGACCTCTGTAGGCACTAAACACAGGCTCATGGGAGCATTTCTTGCACAAAAGTGTTTTGAAAACGGAATAATTTTTTGTGTAAGAAAAACAATCTGATTGGTTCAGATAGACAGACAATCTGATTGGTTCAGATAGACGACGGACAATCTGATTGGTTCAGATAGACGACGGACAATCTGATTGGTTCAGATAGACGACGGACAATCTGATTGGTTCAGATAGACGACGGACAATCTGATTGGTTCAGATAGGCGACGGACAATCTGATTGGTTCAGATAGGCGACGGACAATCTGATTGGTTCAGATAGGCGACGGACAATCTGATTGGTTCAGATAGGCGACGGACAATCTGATTGGTTCAGATAGGCGACGGACAATCTGATTGGTTCAGATAGGCGACGGACAATCTGATTGGTTCAGATAGGCGACGGACAATCTGATTGGTTCAGATAGGCGACGGACAATCTGATTGGTTCAGATCTGAACCAATCAGATTGTCCGTCGTCTATCTGAACCAATCAGATTGTCCGTCGTCTATCTGAACCAATCAGATTGTCTGTCTATCTGAACCAATCAGATTGTTTTTCTTACACAAAAAATTATTCCGTTTTCAAAACACTTTTGTGCAAGAAATGCTCCCATGAGCCTGTGTTTAGTGCCTACAGAGGTCTTCTTTTTGCCACTGGTACAGGAGAGTACGGGTCCCACCTTGCCACAGCCAGGCACCTCCACGCCATCGACGGGCCGCGGAATCTCGATGGAGCGCACGTTGCCGTACTTGCAACACTCCTCCTGGATGTCCTCCAGGATCTCCTCGTAGTCCTCGTCGTCCACCAGCTCCTCGGGCATGACCATGTTGAGGAGGCACAGCACCTCCGTGGGCATGCCGGAGCTCTGCAGCCGCTGCAGCCCTGGAACCTGCAGCGTCACCGGCGTCTCGATGATGGCCGTCTGTCCCGGGGGGCGACAAGAGTGTCAGATACCCCCTGATCGTCCAATCGTCTCGAGTAACAGCGAGAAATTTACATGGACCCAAATAAACCCAAGAAATAGGGGCATTAAGCTTCCTGGGAGGCACCCAGGAACCAAGTTGGGTTTAGGACATCAGAAAGGCGGCAGCCGAGGGCAAATACTCACAGCGTTGGCATTCTTAGCCCCCACGCTTGCCCGCTGGACGATGAGCTTCTTGTCTCCGAGCTGCATGCCATTGAGTCCAGCCACGGCCTGCGGGATGCATCCCACACAAGCGTCAGCAATTCCATCCGGAAGCCCCGAGTCACCCCAGACCTTCCAGCTGCTGCCCCACCTCACGCACCTGGTCAGTGGCACTGATGTCCACGTATTCACAGAAAGCATAACCCTTAGACAGTGACGTGGCACTGTCCTTCACAAGGTTGAAGGCCTTAAGAGGTCCGAACGACGTCAAGAGTTCCTTCACCTGGGCAAGAGGAGGAGACGCGGGGGGGCGATTAGCCCGACAGTCCAGGCACGGCGCCTCGCTAGAAATGCTAATCTTAACTGTGGGAGAAGCAGCATGTTAAACTTTGCAAAACGACATGAGGAAACAGTGAAGACATCAGGAAAATGGCTTTATGACAAGTGGCTCGACATTACGGTGCAACACTAGAGCTCAAAGCCCCCTGTGCCCTTTCTGCATGACTTACTTACTGGGAGCGTACAAAAGTAACTATTTTGCATCTGATTTTAAGGGCCACAATAATTAAGCTAGATGGTATATAAAAAAAAACTAAATAAAAACAGCTAATTATATGTTAAGTGTTCCATGTATACAATGTGGAGGGGGGGGGGGCGACTCGGCAGAACACAAACCCAGCCGAATCACTGACTTCCTGTTCTTAAAACCAAGAACCACATTGGTGCAGTTAATTAGAGGGACAAAGCCTACAGGAGATAAACTCACAGGTAAAGCTAAGAGCCGCCACAGGGTCCTGCTAAAGGGGCCACGGCTTGAAGCCAAACAGGACGAAATAGCTCTGCTAACATCATTCCTCACTTATTCTACAGGAATCTACTGTAAAGCCGCATTAACCACTGACTTCAGAAAGGAGTCACCTGGGACACTGGCAGCCACAAGAGGGCGCTACCTCCTACCTTCTCTTAGGGGCAAAAAAAAATAAAAAATCAAATTTATACCCTGTGATCAGCATAATAAGTCTCTCCCCAGCCTTCAACCCCCAAAAAAAGGACCCCATATGCTTAAGAGCACTCCAGGACAGAGCCCCCCCACAGGGGCAGGCCGTCGACAGGGAGGATATCCGTGCGAGGGACGGAATGTCTTACTTGCCTTGTGTTACATGTTGGCATGGCAGCAGTAGGTCAGTACTACTGAACAAATTATGAGCGAAGACTTAACGATCTTACAGGCCCCTAGCTGGGGACAAAGTGGGGAACAAAAATGAAAGAGCTGTAAGTATCAAAGCGGTAGCAGGGACTGCAAAAAAAATGTAAACACCAGGATACAAGCAGCGGTTTCCATTTCACCTGTCTATGGCACATTTACTGGCTTTGACGTGAAATACATTAACAGTTCTGCTGGATTCAAACTCTCTCCCCCCAGTGCTGCTTTGGTACAGCCTTCCTCTTGACTTGGATTACATGTGACTCACACTGGATAAGAAAGATTACGATGACAATCCGAAAAGGAGGAAAAAAATCAAAGAAAAACAAACTGACTGCACTTCTCACTTACCTTTCACTGAAACCGCGATCACTATCTTGTGGGCTGAGTCTTGCCATTTTTAACAGTTTAGGCTAAAGTGAGTGGGACACCGGAGCTCAAAATGTTACAATGCAGGGGTGGACGCAAAACGTTTTGCGATTAACTTTTGCAAAATAAATAGGTAAACTATTAAATGCCTGTATGGATTATGTCTATAATGGGCCGATTTCAGTGGGGTGGCGATATAGGAAGAAAAAAAAAAAATCATAAAAGATGCTAATGAGAAGTAGAAAATGTCTAAAATGTGACCCTTTCAACACTTTCAGAGTAAGACGACCTCATCTGTGCATGTTGTTATGGTAATATTATCCATCACTGACGTCATAACAGAATAGGGCATGGGGCACGATGTGAAAACTCCAGTGAAGCTGATAATCGTTCACCGGGAAAAAGGTCCGAAGTATTTTCTGCCTTTCGAGCGACACAGCAATGTAGGGAACGATTCTTCCGCAGCTCCCCATCGCTGTTAACGGGATGTGAAGTCATCGTTCTCAGTGTGCGGACATGGACGTGAGACACGGCACGTCTGCGAATACTGAAGCGTTTGGGGACTTGGTCGATCTCCCCCACATTTCAAGCACAGTCTATGGTAGTGTTTCCCAGCCCAGTCCTCGGGGGTACCCCCCCGGTCAGTCCACGTTTTTGCTTCCTCTCAGCACACCTGTACCAGGTATTCGGTGTTCCTGATTGGCTGGGAGCTAGGAGGGAGCGAAAATGTGGACAGTCGGCGGTTCCCCGAGGACTGGGATTGGGCAAACACAGGTGTACGGCAATGTGGAGGTATTCGTCAGTTAGGTGACGCGCAGATGACTCGATTTTAAATTTTCATGCAGCAAAACGACGCGGCTGATTCATCCGACTAACACTCAGCAATTAACCCGATATACAAATATTCCAGGGTACCCAGCAACAGGCAGCACAGGGACTGGCTACGTGACTGGTTTGGCAAGCCGCCAGCTGTAAGGCACGTTTCCCAAAGCCTTTGTTGCTAATAAGGTTATTTGCTAACAACATTAGATAACAACTGAATGGTTCCAACTATGCAAGTCGATAACATGAGGTTTTGGGAAACGTACCTTTTACATTAGCGGGGTCTCAATATCTTCATAATTTACAGCTGGATAAACAATGAGCGTAATGTAACTGTCAACTCATTACCTACATGTCTAATAAATGTTTAATAAATCCCATGAATATCTTTAAAAAAAAAAAAAGAAAACCTCAAATGTGCGGCTATTTTCAGCAGCTAGCTTTAAACATGATGCTGACATTTGACCCCCCAGTATCTTGTAATGAATTTTAAGCGGTGAGGTAACTTTGACAGGCTTTCTTTTCCTACTAATCAGTTACACAGAGACGAGTGTTTATTTTATGTATGTATGTGCGTGCGCGTGCGTGCGTGCGTGCGTGTGCGTGTGTGTGCATGCCTGCTTGAGTTCCACGTGCAGCAGTGGGACAGAAACACAGGAGGGTTGTGGGTCGGCTCCCCGGCGACAGAGACTGAGGGCGGGGTACCTGATCGTCACTGAGATAGTTGGGCAGGCCTCCGACAAAGAGCTTGTGTGGCGAGTCTGGAACCACGGTGGAGACGACCCCTGCAGACAGAGCGGCACGGCGCCCAAAGCCGGCCGATCACAGCAAACCGTCAACATGCCGGATAATGACCACGAGCAAACGGCGCGAGTGAAATAAGCCAACTTCAAATCAGTATGACGTCGTTATCTCCTATATAATATCAGATAAATGTAACTCCAGCAAAAAAATACCTAAATACTGGGGCAGTTTGACGACTGTTTTTTGTCTCTCCCATCTTGCTCTCCATGGGAGATGCTGACACATGCAGCACCAGTCAAAAGTATGGACACACCTGCTCTTAATGCATTTGTCTCTATTTTAGCTGTTATTCACCTTATAGTAAAAGGCCTTTGGGCATGGAAGTTATGCATATGAAGTACTGCAAAGACAAAATTTTTGTCTCTTCAAAATAGGAGCCATTGGCTTCGATGACAGCATTGCGGACTCAACCAGCTAACATATGTACCCACCTGGACCGTTTCTCCAACAGTCCTCGAGTTTCCACAAGTTCTGCGCGCAAGCTGGCTACCTTACTCTTACTCTCATCCAACTGATCCCAAACCAGCTCTATAGAGTTTAGGTTGGGGGGCTGTGGGGACCATCTCTTTCCTAGTTCACAAGGTAATAAGCTACTTGCATAACCTTCAAGGTGGGCTTTGGGTCATTATCTTGCTGAAAAACAAGTCATTTTCAGTAGGTGTGTCCAGAATTTTTAACTAGAATAGGAGCCAGCAACCCTAGAACAATTTGGGGGTTAGGGTCCTTGCTCAAGGGCCCAGTGGTGAAATCACTCTGCCAACCCTGGTATTTGAACCAGCAACCTTCTTTTCATGGGCAAACATCACAGAGCCACACAACACCCCTATGTTAACAGTAAGAAGTGAGTGACTGAGCTGTGTGTGTGTGTGTGTGGCTCAGCTGGTTAGGATGCCAGCGTTATCATCAGAAGATCACTGGTTCACATCACTGGTGATCACACCACTGGGCCGGCGAGTTTGCTCTAGGGACAGGCTGACCCTGATTTCTCAAAAAAAAAAAAAAAAACATTCTTCACTTTGGATAAAACTGTCTGCTAAATATTTACAACATTAAGTAAATAAAAGTGAAAGTCTCCCTCTTTATATGACAAGACATCCGCAGCTTGCGAAGGACAGTCAGTCCGTAACGAGTACAAAAAACTGGCCTTGCCGATCGGCTCTTCAAAGGTAAATAAAGATTAAGGTTATGACGGCGACAAGCAAAACGGACCTGGTACGTGGAAGGTGGGCTGCTCTGAGATGCCAGGCAGGGGGCGATAGTCGTGGGGCCGCCTGATTTTTAACGACTGACCCTGGAAAATGATGCCGTCGAAGGCCATTGCCTGCGTGGTCTCATCCACGGACCGAAACTAGGGCAGAACGAAGAACGTCGTTAATCAGGGAAGGCTGCGGTCTCCGCCTGGACACAGCAGCCATTAGGCAGGAAAGACTCTTACTTCAAGGAAGGCAAAGTTCTTGTCCTGGTTTATCTGAACAGCGAGGACGGGATTGGTGGGACCTTGACATAAGCCAGCCAATCGCATCTGGGTATTGAAGAAATCCGCCATGGCCTCCTAAAAAGACAGGCAGACACACTGAATGAAGACAGGCAGACGTCTGAAGACATCAAAACAGGCAAACGAGAAAAAAAATGACTGACAAGTCTAGTACATTTATCTATTTATTTTGCGGACACTTTCATCCAAAGCAACATACATTTCATTGAAGAAGCAGGACCAGACAGTTCCTAGAGCAAATAGTGCTTAAGGGCTGCGCTCGGGGGCCCAATGGTGAAATCACTCTGCTGCCCAAGGGATTTGAACCAACAACCTTCTTGTGACCGGCTCAGTGTCCTAACTCACTGAGCTACACATGACACCAGTATGCATGACAGAAGGCAACGCGGGACTTTGCCTGGACTCACCTCCGTCAGGCCGAAGGGGATGTTGCCGACATAAAGCCGCCTGGCCTGCCGGGTCATCTGGCTGCCGACCATCGGCACCTGGGTGGGCGTCACTGCCACGCCGCTGGTGGTGGATGTTGCCAGTAAAGCTATCGTGGGGATCTGCCCTGCAGCTGTGGGGAGGAGAAAGGGCTTCAAGACCCCAACCAGGGACGGCCAGAACATCCGGATCGTCGCCTTCATTTGCTTCTAACCCCTAGGTTTAAGCTCTCTTCACACTGTCTGAAATCATCCCAAGTGTTATTCCCTCTTTGACCAGCAGGGGGGAGGAGGGCACTCCAGAATAAATGCTTTCATTGCAACCAATATACCATAACCTTGCAATACTGAACTAGCACACATGGAAGCGTCGCATCCAAACCTTGCATTGCCTTGTACTGCATGGGGGTGATGTGCTCGAATCCCGGAGGGGGAACATCCCAGTACTTGTATGTCCTTTTCTTACGGCTTCTCCGAGGAGAGTAGCTGCCCAAACACAAAACAGAAGGTTGTTTTCCCCAAACAATACAGTGTAAACACTCAGAATCTGGCAAAAACAAACAGATGGCAGAATGTTTACATTTAACTTTGGATCGCAGGCAGTTTAAGGTCATGAGGGTGTGACCATGCGCCACTTTTTAGGCTGGCTTTGAGGTCCCATCGCTATGGCGGGGGCTACTTATAAACGCCAGTTAAAATTTAATATGGGTACAGTCCCCCTTCCCACCACGAAGAAACCAATTGGTTGATTGTGAAAGAAACTTGTTAAGAGGCCTCAAACCATGCTAGATATCAGCTTCAGTGCCTGTAACCGGGACCGTGAGGGGGGGTACCTGTGCTTCTTGTGCTCGCGTGAGCTGCTCCGTCGGTCACGACCCTTGCGGTCGCGGCTGCTGCTGCGCTTCTCGTGACTCCGCCCCCTGGAGTCCTTGCTCCAGCGGCGGTGCTTCTCGCCACGGCTCAGAGACCGGCTGCGGCTACGCTTCTTGTGTCGCTCCTTCTCCCGCTCTGGGGGACGACACCGTGGTACCAGTGAGACGGTGGGCGGAGCGACATGACTGCCCCCCTACCATCCATTTCGATAAATCCAAGATGTGTAACTCAGAGGGATTATGAATGTGTGTCCGGATGGTTGTGGGTTTGAAGCCCATGAGTCACAGAGTAATCATATTACCAACTTCCCTGGGGTGCTGGATGCTGACTGACCCAGCGCTATGCCTTAAAAGTCACTTACGGAGACCAAGATGTGGTACGGGGTCTAACTCCCCAGTTTCCTCACCAGAATGAAGCACCTCCATTCAATTCACATATTCAATCACACCCTCCTGAAACAAACACACCCATCTCTCAATGGCTAATAATTTCAAGGGCACAAGGACATCCCCTTGAATGTCAGTCTGTTGTGAAACAATAAAAACATAACCAGACTAATTAATGATATAGGAGCACAGTGGTGAGTACAGTTGCCTCACGCCTCCGAGTCTGGAGGCCTGAATTTTGCCTCTGCTCTCTGTATGGGGAATTTGCCTGGAATAGGCTCCAGGGGAGCCTGACTAAGATAACTGGTTGGACGATGGATGGGTAATTAATATCGTTTCAATCTGACAGACAGCACTTTATTAAACTAGCAATAAAATATCACCTTTCTATCCCAGCAGGTCCTTCATATAGAAGCTTAAATAAATCCCTGAAGGTGCAGTTTTCAGTGAAGCATTTAAACGCAGGTGCTGCTCGAGGAATCAGCTTCATGCATCAGTTATAACAGCGTTACGGTAATGCACCGCTGCAAAAGTACAGACACGGAGCGGCCAATGCATCTTACGTAAATCGGTAATAACCAATTACCGCAATCGCAGGCATAGTCAGAGCGCAGATATGAATGACTGGAACTGCTAGTTTATCAAACACGGCGGCACTTAGTGCTCGTCTAGCCGAATCAGGTCGTTTCGAATGACATTTTAGTGATTTAGTGATAAGGAGCTGATATGACAAGATTGCCATTTGATAGGTACATAAATCAATCCTACTTTCGACTCCGTTGTAACGCATGTTGTATATTTCAGTTGCGTTAGTATGGCTTAAGTTTATTCAGTTTACTGGATTCTCTGCACTTTAATGAAGTTATATGTGTATTGTTATATAACTGTACATCATTGTTAGTTACTGCTATCCGCTGTAAAGGTAGATACAGGTGCAAGACTTTGCAATAACGACCTAAAAGCAGTTGTTATGATTCCAGGGAACGCGGCTGATTTTTAGAGTCTATACATCATGAAGAAACGGCGATCGTGTGAGAAAGACTTATTCTGTACGGATGACAGGGCCAGCATTTCGGACCCAAGGGAAAGGCTATTGTGCATCGGAAAGAGACAAAATCATATCATTATATAGAAAACTCGTCGTAGTATTTAAAAACCAAGTAACTAACACTGTTATTAAGTGCGGACTTTAAATCAAGTGGTCGCGGTCGTTTTTATTTGCATAAAACTTTAAACGTGATCTTGAAAATATAACGCTTGCAACAAACATCCATGCATAGTGTGTTACTGCGAATGAAAATACGCGGGTCGCAATTTATGATCCAAGTGTATAATGGTAAATAATTAAATAAATAAAACCGCAGGCTTTCACATCGAGTGCACCCCAATAACGTTTCATTGAAATGTCCATGTTATGTACGCCGGGCACTGATGGATGCAGGCCTAGCGATCTCTATAACAATGCCAAGCAAAGAATGTCACTGATTTACCAAAGCGGTCAGTTTTCGGGGATCCTGCGGCAGCTGGGAGAAGAAGAATCGGGCAGGTTTCAGAATCGGCGAGCGCTCGGATAAAAGGCACCGATTTCCCAGCCGCACTTTTCTTTTCGGAACCAGCAGAAGTGCCCTCCGCACCATCCTCGGCGCTAGGACACGCCGGCCACTTTATTACCCTAAAACAGGGAGCATACACCGATCTTCAAAGCCAAACTTACCTTGCCGATTTTCGCTTAACTGCTTCTCAAACTCATCGAAATCGGACATTTTTCAGTCCGTACTAAAGACGTATTGCAAAATAAGCAGAGGTCCAACAGTAGGCCTTTGAATGGGCTACAGGCTGCATTGGGTTCTGCTGCTTTTTCTTCCGAGTCGCCTGCCCCTCCTCCCCCGAAGTCATCGGCTCTTCCTCGGTTGTATCACACACAGGTTCGGAAACATTCGATGCGCATTACCGTCCCCTCCTGCACTGGAGGGTTAAGGACAACGTGATTATATCGAACCAAAATTGAAATGTGCAAGTTGACTTTCCTAGTTATACGTCTTCATTTTTATTCTGGGTTTAACAACCATGAGTTTATGACGTATTTTACATGATTAGTTGGCGACTGGACCTTATTGTTTATATCTCTTATTAAGGATCCATCCATCCATACATCAATTATCAAAACCACACACTTACAATCCGAGTCTAGTTTCATATGCTGCGCTGCTGAGCGACCCGCAGAATATTATGCATGAGTACAAGTCACAAGCCCCGTTTCCACTAACACGGGGCCGGTTCTAGCTTGGTGCCTTTTGAGACCGAGGCAAAAAGATGCAGACTCTCCCCGTCGGGGAATCGAACCCCGGTCTCCCGCGTGACAGGCGGGGATACTCACCACTATACTAACGAGGAGATGTACGCGCACTACTTTTACATCTTCAAGATAAACAGCGGATGACTACTAACATTTGCGAGTAATCAATGACTGAGCTTCATGTCATGACCATGGTGCTCAAGAGAAGAAAAAATACATAATGTACGTCCACTGATACCAGAACAACCATATAGCTTTATACTAAGACGATGATTAAACGGAAAATTCCTTTACAAAACACTGCCACAAAATCATAGTTTCGCAATATTACATCGTGCAACGGGACACAGTGTAAGTACGTGAAGTCGGTAATTAAATCAAGAAAAAAAAGTGAGAGGAAAAGAATACTTTTCTATTATCATATTTTTCTAACTGGCCAAACTGAGTCATATTTTGATTATACACACTAACAGAAAAACAGTGCAAATCTCCGGTAGTCCGTTTCACTTGCGCTCCGCTATGGGGCAGTAACAAGCAGAGCTTAAGTGTGGAAGGAAAAAAAAAACACAGGACAGCATCAATCCCAACTTCACAAACGCCGGAGATCGAGATGCTGTAAGCATGACAATTAACATCTTTATCCAAGGGAACAGCTGCAAGACACAGATGCCGCGCCTAACAAAGGTAGGATCGATTCCGAAGTTCAGGCATTTACAGACGCGGACTCTTCTGGAGTTGATTTTTTTCGGGAGATACGCATCAACTTCAAAAGTATGAACCGCATTATATCTATATCTGTTATGACGTTGTAGCTATTGATACTGATGCATCACAAAAATAATTTAAATGTTTTTTCATTCTGACATATGTTCGTTCGGACGAGGATTTTATTATATGAGATAAGTTTTAAATGAAAACTTTTTTTAATCTATATGATTAATTCTCGAATCTAAGCCAGACTTCACATAAATCATTCATTCATAAATATAATGGAACATACAACATCCAGGTATCCATGAAATTTATGATCAGGCTATACGTTTGTGATAACAACAAAACAACACAACATGTATATTTACAATATATGGGCCTATTGTTTAATATTGCCTCCAAATTATAGCCAGACAATAACGCAATAGGCCGACATCAAACTATTTTCATGTAAAACAAAAGTGCTGGCAGTTTGCTTGTGCTTACAGACCCCGCCTTGAGCCCATCCAGAAAGATCCCAAAAATAACCGACAAGCAAAGGTTGTAACAATCTGAGCATGTTTAGTTTAATGTAATCAGGAGCCGAATTAATAACGCGAATAAATGATCAAACCGAAAGTCTGTAGTCGGGAATATCCGATAACGTCTTTGACGTGCAGTTAAGATAGTCAGAGGAAAAACCTTGTAGTTTACTTATATATATGCCTAAATATATGAGTGTGTCTCTCCGGTGATTTAATGATGAATATAACGATTACATATCAAATCACACATTAAGCAATTATTATATTACTAGGTTGAACGTTTTCACTATGTCTGTCGTCACCTTGATTTCACGATTTTGACTATTCTTCTTATCCCAGATTGAACAAGTCATTGTGGCGATGCAAGATCCCGACATGGGGATAAAGATGAAGAATCAAAGACTGTTAATCACAGTGATTCCACATGCGATGACAGGTGCACGATACATATTTTACTTTTTAAAAATAATTTTTCGTGCCGCCCGGGTTGTCTTACACCCGGCCGTGCAGTGTCCCGGGGGCCGGGTCCTAATGGTCATTTAAGCCCTTCACAGGAAAGCCCATACATCGGCGGTCTTCGGGAATCCTGTGCATTAAGACTGTCATCGATCTCCTTGCGCTCATATTTATTTATGTAATTTATTTATCGAGTTCAGCGTTTTTGATTTATGACGGCTTAATGCATTTCTCGACTCTAACTAGATGCCTTCCTCGCTATGCCTTCCCAGGAAATGATATCGTGGAGTGGCTAATTCAGAAGTACTCCATCATGGAAGAAGGTAGGGCCGAGAAGTCTGTAGGGTAGCGTTACCTGGTGCTCTTATGTGAGGTTAATTGATTGTTTTTTTCCCTTCGTGACGACGATGGCGCCCCAGCTGGCGAAAGACGTCATCAGGTTTTTTTTTTTTTGTAATAAAATAACAGAAATAAACGAGTCTTTTGAATAATAAATACAAATGAAGTAATAGAATTTGTCATCCATACAACAGATTAGCCTAGCTGCATTTATGTGTAAGCATATGCAATTCACGTGTCTGACAGAAGCATGTTCTGTTCCATTGATATTGCTGAGCCTGTGAATTAATAAATGTCAGAATTGAGCTTGTCCATAACATAGACACCCCATTCGCCTGAAGCTTTTGGGATTTTCTTCCCCTGGCGTCAATTTATCTGCTGAATTATTTATCTTTCTGCTGAGAGGCTATTAGTACAAATAATCTGTAGGCCAGTCCCGAGTCGCGCCGCTACGCATGCTGAGCTGTACGGTTTGATAGTCCCGATGCAAACTTCGCTGATAGCCAGAGGCAGTCAGTCATGCCTGGAGAAATATCGCTATCCGTCTCCCTCATTATGCACTTCTGCAAGACGCTGTTGTCCTGAATTCCCGGGCGATGCAGATGAGGTTTTAAATAGCAAGGGAGCAGATTTCCCTGATTTACAGCCCAGATTGGAAAAGAAGTCGGAATGGAAAGGAGGGGACTTTTAGGCAGTAGATGGCAGATGCATTAACAGACTTGAATGGGCAAAAAACCTGTTGCCCCGGTAAGCAGTTACCCCTCCCTGTAAACACTAGGCTTCCCCCTAGCAGCGCTGTTGCTGCGCCGGTCTGAAACCCCCGGGAGCGCCTGACTGCCAATGGCCGCGGAGGCAGCCGGAAAGTGGAAAGTCCCAATTACTCGTAATTAATTATAGTTCCGATGAGGAATGCACCATCCCCGCGGCTTATTCTGTGCACCATGTCAACGTTTTTTCCAGTTACTTGCTATACCGTAAAATAAAATATAATATGCCTACTCAGTTTCTAGTTATCGTGTGTTCTACTGTATTCCACTGACAAAAATTTAGAGAATTACTATGCCTAAATCTGGGCTACGAGTAGTGGATTTGTTTGAGCTTTGAGTAGTTTACGTGGAAATGAGTGACCACTTTGTGTGTTTTCAGAGGCACTTCATGTGGGGAATCTGATCGTGAAGCACGGCTACATTTACCCCCTAAAGGACCCCAGGACGCTCGTCCTGCGGCCCGACGAGACGCCGTATCGCTTCCAGGTAACCTAAAACCACGGTTTCTTCAGATGGAGGGCAGCGCGAGAGGGTGGTGGCCATGTGGGGGGGCACGCATATCGAAACTATTCGTTGGAGAGACTGCGGAATTACCGTGTAGGACAGTATTTCTCAATCTGGTCCGGGCTCCAGAGCTGAGAGGGTGCAAAAACGTAGACTGTCTGGTAGGGAGCTGGGAGGGAGCAAAAACGTGGATCATCTGTGTGTCGCCGAGGACCGGATTGGGAAACACTGATGTATGAGAACCAATGCCAGTTAAAGTAGCAAAATGCCTTCCACCCGCCTTGTCCCTGACATGTTAAATCACAAAGCACCTTTGTCACGCTGCTTCTGAATAGTTTCAAATGACAGCATCTCCTTTTTGCTAGACTCCGTACTTCTGGAGCTCTCAGCAGTGGCCAGCCTCCGAGCTAGATTACGGTGATTACCAATTATTAATCATGTGCTCGCCTATTACATCATTACTTCCCTTTACTAGAATAATAGAAAAACACAGTTTCTTGCCATGTCTTTCTTTTGCTCTTCTAAAGCGATTTATTTGACTAAGAAGAATATCAGAAAGCAAGGGCAGCTGATAGACTATGAAAAGGTAAGAGAAAATTTTTATTTATGTACATTTCAATGCTATTCTTATTCGCTGGTCTGAAGCATTGCTTGATGAGATCATGTGATAGCTGAATGCTCATGGGAGTTTTACTTACACAAAATATTATGAGGGTAGAAGGAAAAATGATTGGTTCAGAGAGATAACCAATTAGATTGTACATGAGGTGGATCCGAGCAACTAGAGGAGGCAGGAGCAACCAATCAGATGTCTTGGTCCTGCCTCCTCTGCAATCTGATTGGTTATCTATCCGAACCAATCATTTTCCTTCTGCCCTCAGAACATTTTTGTGTAAGAAAACCTCCCACCAATTATGCACATAGTAGGATCGCACATAGACATCCACCAACTTGCCGCCATGTTGCGTCAGGGTCAACGCATTTTAGGTTCTCATCAGTAAGAGGGTTTGTGAATCCGACACTGCCAGCTGATATCCTGGGAGGGGTTCGGCCTGTGAGTCATAACGTGAACCCATGCAGCAACGCAGCCAGCCGTGCGACCTGGCAATGTCGCATTTAAACATCGTCTCCGCAGGACAGCTACAACATGTTGCACAAACGGATCAACCACACCTGGGACTTCGTGGTGATGCAGGCGAAGGAGCAGCTCAGGTAAACCCCACCCCAGCCCGGGAATACTGTCGCATCGAGCTATGAAATCAATTTCATAAATGCACACAAGGGGACAGATGAGAATGGATGAATAAATCTCGTATTAAGAGGATGATGATGTTACCTAAATTAAAAAGTAACATGGTGTGTGGTCATAATTTCCTCAGACCTCAGCCTAAACACTAGAGTCGGAAATCCATTTCTAAGTGAAAAAGGAAACAGAAAAATGAAAACCCTACCTTGCAGTTCAGTGATTACCGCTATATGCTAATTACCCAGTATGCTTTCTGACTCTCCATCGACTGCTCTGCTCCTACCAGGGCAGCCAAACAGAGGCGCAAGGCGGACCGCATCGTGCTGGAATGTCAGGAACAGGCCTACTGGCTCGTCAACAGACCGCCAGTAAGCACCTCCCCCGAAACCCCTGACTCCCTACATCTGCCCCGGCGAAAACCCAGTATGCTGTGATTAGAGTAAAGCACACACTGGGTAAACCTGAACTCAATGCACCTTGGCAGCTCGAATATCGCCTCAGGCTGGGGGCGATTCTAGGATTTTTTTGAGGTTGTGGGGCAGAGTGGTGGCTCTGGGCCTAGGGATCTGTGCAAGCAAGTGGAAGGTTGTTGGTTCAAATCCTGTGAATGCCCAGAGTGATTCTACTCCGTTGGGCCTTTCAGCAAGGGCCTTAACCTGCAATTGCTTTGTCCTGGGTATGACATTAATCTACATGCAGGCCTGTTAGGAGATCCTTCAACTTACAGGGGAAACTTGGCAGGATTGGCAGGAAGGCATAGGCAGGGTCCCATTCCCCCACAGAGAGCTGGGGGGTTGTGCAGTTCTCTCCCACGACAACGGGTTTGTTCAATGAAGGAAGGCAAAGGAAACATCTGTAAGGACATATGGAACATTTCCGGTATAATTTTCGATCTCCGTCATCTCCAGAGCATTGAGCTCAGCAAAATTCACGGGGGGGGGGAGTTTTATCTTCGTTAAGTAAGACACACAGAGTGTCTCCATGCATACTTTGTGGGGGAGGAATATATCACTTCAGGCCTGATAACCCACTACTGCTTCAGTGTGATCATGAAATATTTACTTAGCTGGGAAGAAGCCTATGTTCTGTGGGACGAGAGCTTTCAGAAGACAGACAGGACAGCAGGCTGCGGGAATGAGCAACTGCACCCTCGCTGAGTGTAATTTGGAGTTCATGAATAACACAGGAGAGTGGAGAATGAAAGTGTGGGACAGGAGCAGAGTGTGGTGTGTATCTGGCTTAATCCCGGCCGTCACTAGGGCCCCTTTCTGCTGGGTGCGCAGCATCTCTCAGGGCTAATAAGCATCAGCGTTTATGTGGGCCATTATCCCCATCCGGGGCGGCATCAGGAGGTGGGAATGGCAGCCACGCAGCTGCGGATCACATCCTAAATTCAGCTTATTTTGCAGATGTACCTTTTATTGAGACTAGAGCAGTTGGGGGTTTAGGGACTTCTCTCAGGGGTCCAGTGGTGATGTCACTCTGCTGACTGTGGGATTTAAACCGGCAACCTTCCAGTCATAGGCGGCGACTGCCAACCCGCTCAGCCACACACCACCCTCATTGATGAAACCCACCGTTTTGACGCCAATTAGACGGAAACACAGTTGAGCCAAAAACCACGCAGCGTAGGGCCCCCCAGTCAGGTGCTGCTCGTGTTTAAAAGGCAGGGACGCTCTGCACTCTGGTACGGCCAGGTGGACGGGGGAAGCTGGGGGGGGGGGGGGGGGATTAAAACCAGCAAATGACAAAATGGCCGCTTCCTGCCTCCTTTCTCTTTGCCCGAGAAACACGAGACGCATCGCTAAGACTGGTGATGCTTGGATCTGGGAGAGAGGAGTGCGAAGGGACTGGGAGACGGCCTGAAGCTAAAATGCAGACATGCTGTGTTTGCGTCTCCCCCCCCACCACCCCCCCACTTGTTGGGCCTTTTAAACGAGCTGGAAGAGGATCCCACCTCCGGAATACCGGATCCATTATCTGACCTCTATTCCTGCGGCTCAGGCTTAATGCTGCATGTTAGCGGAGAGATAATGGATGTAATTGCAAATAGCAGCGTAATAATTTGCCAAATAGTCTCTCTGCTGTTAAGTCCTGAGCTGATCTGAAGCACTTTAATTGGGATTTAAGGAAACCATGTTAAATCAGATTGCATTCAGTATCGACATTTGGTTAGTTTATTCTGTAAAGCAGGGTACCCCAGTCCTGATCATGGATACTGTGTCACCGACTGGCCCTCCAGGACCGAATGGTCCTTTTGGAAAGCTGTCACACTGTCCCCTACTGGGCAGTGTCGCCATGGGCTGTACCCAGTGGCATCATGGGAAATGTGACCAGTAGTGCTAAGGGGTATTAATGCAGCGTTAGACCGGCGTCAGTCTGCTTGAGAGAAACGAGCTCACTCTTCATCTGAAGTTCAGCTAAGGATTTCTCACCCTCTGATTTTCTGCAGCCGGGAACATTCAGCGTTCAAGAACAAGGCCCTGAGCGAAGGAACCGGCACAACTCCCGAGTCCAGCTGGTCTGAGCTTTTTATTAAGCATATACATTTTTTCCGTAATGCCAGTACCTGCTGTTTATCGCCTCTGTCAGTCACAGGACCGGATCCGGGCAAACAAGAGAGCCGCTCGGGGCCTAGATAAGATCAAAGTCATGAAGAAAAAATATGTATATTAATATCTATATATATATGGCAGCTATAGGCAGAATAGGCTGTTGCCTTGGGCCCCCAAATTACCCAAGGAAGTGAAGTGATAATCAGTGTTTTTGGTGGGAGGGCATCCGAGGGAAGCTCGTGTGTGAGTGTGACAGCACTTCGTTGTGCTCATCTTTCTGTCTCACTTCTTCCTCACTTCCTGCTCTCGTTTTCCATGCTAACGTAAGTACGTCAGCAGTCCCACAATACATACTCGTAATAGTGCTATATTATTCATGGTTTCTAGACTGGATGTCTGCTTAGTAAAGCCAGGAGCTGAGTGTGAGCAGAATTCCTACTGTCTGATTCCTTGCATGTGATTCGCTCGTGGGAGTTTTACCCTCACAAAAATGTTCTGAGGGCAGAAGGAAAAATGATTGGTTCAGAGAGATAACCAATTAGATTGTAGAGGAGGTGGGTCTAAGGAACTAGAGGAGGCAGGAACAAGACATCTGATTGGTTGACCCCCCCCCCTCCTCTAGTTGCCTGTATCCACCACTTCTACAGTCTGATTGGTTATCTCTCTGAACCAATGAACCTTGTGCCCTCAGAACATTTTTGCGCAAGTAAAACTCCCATAAACATGTGGCTTATATCATGTTTAGAGACGGTTTTGTTTCTTCCTTCTTTACAGAACAGAACGCGGACTACTACAAAAGAGAGGTAAGCCTGAAAGAATTTAGAGTGAACCTATTTCAGCTGATGGGATGGTTGCCAAGAACAACCAAAGAGGGTGATTAAGTGGGCTCTTAAGAATGCTGTCATAAGAAAATTGCTTCGGAAGGATCTACATCTGTGTTGTCGTTTTCTTTTGTTGGCTCTCAGATATTGACAAATTCTGTTTAAAGGTACAACAGCATGGCTCTTATCAGGGCTTGGATGTGTACCATGCTGTGCCTTTTTTCTGACTCTTATATTCCCCGTGTGATTTTTCATGGCTCCCGACACCAGATTGAACACATCAGGAAATCCCTGGGCCGCTCGAGGGTCAAGTCCTCCATCTGCCTGGAAAGGTTGGATAACAGCCTCCCCCACCTACCCCCCCCCAACACCTGTGATTCAGCCTCAGTCCCAGCATAGCTGGGGGACCACTGGTTCGACACCAGTCCACATTAGTCCCTAACTGGGGGATATCTCTGGGTATTCTGTATACTGTGCCTCTGATTGGTGGGGGGGGGGATCTATTTCATGTTAATTCTGACAAAAATGCTGGGGACTGCTCTTTGTGAAAATCTAACCTCGTTATTTCGTTCTTTCGTCCATCTGCCCATCCATCTTTCACCATAAATCTCAGAGTCACACATATCCTGGATTAATGATGCCTAACTAATATTGAAACCGGTTGACTATTAAACTGAATTGAACTGTATTTAACTGCAAATAATTACTTAATATTGATCAGAAGGTCGCCGGTTCAAGCCTGGCTTCAGCACACTTGTGGGTCCTTGAACAAGGCCCTTAACCCCCAGGTTCCTGGGAGCCTCTACGGGCAGCTGCCCTTTGCTACCAAGCTTTCTCTCACCTATGGAGAGCAAGATAGAGGAGATGAAAAGAGAATTTCCTTATAGGGTTCAATGACGTATAATCATTTCGTCACCATTTCGAGCTCCAGTTTGCTGGAATATGCCAGCATTGAACCTGAATATTTGATGACTTGCAAGGATTATAGAAAGTAGGACTAAAACTGGGAATGGCTGGTCTTCTGTGTTCAGCTTCCTTAAGTTCAGCGAGCAGTACCTGAACCATGACCCCATGATGCAAGGCTGCCCCCCCAGCAACCCCTGGATAACAGATGACACGGCACTCTGGACGCTGAATGCCGACATGTGAGTGTGCGTTACCGCGCCCCATCCTGCCTCTTCAGGGCCACACCCCCAGAGGTGACTGTCGTCTCTTCACTTCCACGCCTCCTGGTGCAGGGTGGAGACACCCACCAAGCTGCGGGTGGAACGATGGGGGTTCGGCTTCACGGAGCTCCTTAGGGACCCTCTGGGACGGTGCAAGTTCAGGGAGTACCTGGAGAAGGAGTTCAGTGGTGAGCAGCATGTAGACCCCCCCGCCCAAGTAGATCAGCTTCATGGAGGCATCGTCAGCAAGTAAGAATCATATTCATTATTTGATCACTGCGGGCCTATTTGGGCAGTGTGTGACTCAGCAGATTGGGATTCATTGCAGGAGGTCATCAGCTCAAATCCCAGAGTCAGCTGAGTGACCTCACTATTGGGCCGTCGATCAGTTACTCCAGGGACTGACTGACCCTGCCCTCTCAAAAAAAAAAAAAAATAGGATCTAGCATCTGCTAAATTAATAATCATGATCCCTCTATGAAAGGCAATTCTCCTCCATATTGGCATCGTGATGAGCGCCTCCTGCAGGTAGCTGATGCATGCGCTGTTTCATTCACAGTGGAGAACCTCTGTTTCTGGGAGGCCTGTGAGGACATCCGGCACGGCGAGAGCGCTACGATCCCGCAGAAGGTGGAAGAGGTCTACAAGTGAGTGCGACCTTGTGGCCCAGTGGGACAGTTTGCATCCCAGTTGAATTTAGAGCAGGCCCTGATGTGGCACTTGCTTACTCCCAGTGGGACTGCAAAGCTCAGGCTCATCACTTCCTTCCCCCCAGGCAGTTCCTGGCCCCGGGAGCCAGCAAGTGGGTAAACGTGGACAGCAAGACCATGGAGAAGACCCTGCAGGGCATGAAAAGCCCACATCGTTTTGTCCTGGATGACGCCCAGATGCACATCTATTTCCTGATGAAGAAGGTAGGAGCATTAACTGTGCACAGCCATGAAAGTGGATGACAGCTTCATTAAAACGGGCTCTCGGCCTCTCCTCTCACCCTCAGGACTCCTACGCCCGCTATTTAAAGTCCGATCTCTACAAAAACATGCTGGCTAGAGCCATAGAACCACAAGAGACCAAAAAAAGGTAAAACTATTATCTTCTATAAAAGGGGTCTTTCTGTAATATATTCCATGTATTTTATATAAGGGGATAAGACTCATATTGGTGTGGGATACACACAGGTTCTGTTTCTGGGGTTGTTAACGATTAATTCCAGGGATTTTTGGGCTTAGTGTGAACTGCTGGCTTCAGCTTAGCTTCGTCACTAAGACTACACAGAGTTCTGTAATGTTAATTGCTTTTGCGTCCCCTGTGATGCTCTCCAGTTTCTGTTTGTAATTCCACGGTAGTCAAGGATTTTCCAACATGGCTGACTTAGAAAAGGCAGTGCCACAAGTGTTAGCGGAACGCTAACATGTTCTCCTTCCCATCATGCCCCAGTGTCTTTCCCTTTGTGAGACGCCAGCGGCACTCCAGCCGTAACCCTGCCCTTTTCGCCCAGGCCTTAGAGGACAACGGCAAGACCAAGTCCCTGGGGTCACCAGCAAGTCCCACAGCAGCCTGCTCTTCCTAACACTGCCTCCTGGGGGGGGGATGCACTCTGAGCTCACTGCTGCCCCACAGAGGCTGTTTGGGGGCGGTGCTCTGCTGCTCTATTTGACGCAGTCTTCCAGGATTTTTAACTTCGGATGTATTTTTATTATAGTGTCATGTTAAATAAGAACAGACTAAATTATGGTTTAGATCAGAAGTGAGAAAAGTCCTGTGTCTCTATATATAGGAAAAGTTTATTTCATTAGTAACAGACAAACCATAGTTGAGCCAAATATTGCCTTATTACTAAGTAATAAACATCTGCATACAACTTTCACTGAAACAATGGTTGTAATAGATAAATAGCCATTTAAAACTTGGCATTTAGCTCAGTGCTTATAATGTGGATTGTGTCCCATATTCCAGATCAAAACTGTGCAGTTTCGAACCTGCATCATGTCTGCTTCAGATTCCAGCAGCTTCTCTCATCCTTTGTTCATTTACTTCTTCAGCATTTCTCAATAAATTAAGCAAGTTTTTAATTCACCTTTAGTGGAATTCTGTCACTTAAATACCAAAATAGAATAACACAGGTGTCGTACTTTTCAACCATTTTTCTTTTGGCTTATAAACGGCATGTGCTACTCTGAGATCACTGACCTGCTGGAGATGTGGTTCGGAACCGCAGGTGACCTCGAGTTCTTTTTTTTTTCCTCCGTGGAGGGAATCAAACAACAAAAGAGATTAGCCAGAGATCCACCCTGCACGGACTTGCTGGTATGATGGGAACGGGACCTAGATTTACTGGAAGCACAAAGAGAGCAAACTAAATTCTGCCCAACAGACAGGCGGAACAAATCGCTACAAAAGGTTTCAGTCACCTGTCTCCCCTGCCAGGACAGCACCTCCCTCCCACAGCGCACCAACAATACATTATACTATTATACCGTGTCTTGGAAAAGTATTGGAATCCTACTTAGTGTTTTAAAAAGCAGCACATTTCTAAATTATCTATATCCCAGTCCCTGAAAGCTATAACTAAAGATTACTGAGGGTAAGATGAATCTCTGCTGCATCTCATAAGTTCATTAAAAATCGAAACTTCCTTTCTTTCAGAACTGAATTTTCTGCCATGTTGGTCTTTAAAATTGTCCATTCGGCTCCAACAAGCTTTCGAACTCCAGTTTGAATGAAATATTGGGCTGCGAATGTGAAGTAGACAGGGTCATGGTGAGGAATGCGTCAGGAATATGGGGCGTGTCTGGAAGTCTGTGTCCATCACCAAAGCCTGTGATATTCATTATTGGCGGTTTGTTTATTGGCTGCTAAGGCTCACAATGGAAGCTCAATACTAAGTGTTTTGAATTACTGAAGTTTGCATGTTGACGGAGCCGGGATGGATGGATGGATGGATAGATAAATGTTTAATAATACATGCAGTACAAGTGTCAAACTAACTTTACCAGACAAGCCCATTAAAACGAGGCTCTCAGTTTCTCTTGAAATTCTTATGTAAAAAAAAAAAAAATAATAATAATAAACTACTTTGCATGTTACTTTTTAATAGATTTCCTTTTTAAAAAATTAAATCTGACTACGCAAATCCTTCAACTCCTACACTACCCATCAAGGCAATCCTCAGGATTCCAGCAGCACAGAGTTAACTGATGTTCTGCGCGGTTCTTAAAAATGCATGAAACTCGCGAGATAAAAATAAAACAACCGCAACAGAGAATACTGAAATTCCGTCTTCATATTACTGAAACATACAGGATTAAGAGACAACATGAAGTTGGGAAAGGGATTGGTGGGGGGTGGGGGGTGGGATTAAAGGCACTGTCAGCATAACATCATAAAGACGGCACCGATGTCCATTTGCCATGGATTATGTTGTATTCTGCGACTAAAAAGGACCCATAATCTGATTAAGTTCACATCAGACTAATGAGTGAATCTTCTCTGACAGCATTACTGACGCATAGCCCGCCATCCAGAGCTGCATTAGTGCGTTATGGGTTTCTAAGGCCCACCTTAACACAGCAGGGAAACACGTGCTGCTTAGTACGCTATTTCTCGGATCTGTAACATCGTAAGGTCACAGTACAACGTCGTGTCTTTCTGCAACTTTATAGCAGGGCTGAACAGCCAGGTGGCATTTTGGGCATTTTCAAGGTGAGCCGATGGGTAGGCGAGCCGGCAAAAATCTTGGGGAACCCCCCCCCCCTTTCCCAGTCAGCAAAATTTATTGCACAGCAAAAGTTATGGAGACCCCAGCTCTGTAAAATTTACTGTGGGAGTCCAAGGAAACTTTAAAAACACAATATCTCAATCTCCGGAGTCCTTTAAACCTAAAAAATATACAAAGAAATCTATGCTGTGATTCTGCTAGAGAATTTGGGCCCCATGAATGCATATCATATTGGGCCACAAACCCACACCAATGCAGTTATGTTCCAAGTTTTTTACTGTCCTAATCTCCCCCCCTTAACTGCGCCCCAGACTTGATGTTCCACGTTACAATTTCAACCAAATGTTGTGTGTTAAAAAAAAAATTAAATTGTGCACCAAAATTTTTTAACATGAAAGCAAGCATTAATAAAACTTAATCAAATGTTGATTTTTTTTTTTTTATATATAGAATTTCTCATTGTTTTGCTGATATCTGGGAAAACTGGGTTCATGGATCGGGATGGAAAGGCATGTTCAACGCACATTTTTTTTTAAATATTGATTTCCAGCAACTAATAAGCAAATCGAGGGAAATCTGCAAGGTACAAATCTGCAAGGTACAACATCTCATTTCTACCCCGTCAAATCGCGTCCCAGGCTTTCTGGACCTCCCACTGAAATGCATTCAGCGACATCCACCTAAACAATTGCATTACCCCGGCAACGGGACTGCAGTAATCTCATTTAGTCTGAGAATTTGTGTGTCAGAAGGTAGAAAATTAGGATACGGACACGTTGCTCAAA
Source organism: Brienomyrus brachyistius (assembly GCF_023856365.1). NCBI lineage: Eukaryota > Metazoa > Chordata > Actinopteri > Osteoglossiformes > Mormyridae > Brienomyrus > Brienomyrus brachyistius. The sequence goes on along the minus strand of NW_026042383.1, from coordinate 421,043 downwards.
GAGTGCCACGGAGTCACCAGCAGTATCATCAAACACGCCATTTAATACAATAATTTTTTTATCATTGTTTGTATAAATACAAATGATTCTTATTAAACAGCATGACTGACTCGTGCAATACAAATAGGCATATGCATCAAAACCTTTATTAGATTTCAGAAATCACAGAAGAAAATCAAGCTTGGCAAAATAAAAATTATGCAAAATTATCCAGTATATTTCAGCCGTTTCTATAAATGTACGCTAAGGTGGTACTTGCCAACGCCGAAACAATTCTCTCATCCAGTCACAGTGCTCTTTAAAATGGAGATACTTTAATTTATTTAAGGTTGAGTTAAAACACGACATTTAATATTCAGAATAAAATCAAAATCTGATAAGGGATTCACATCGTTTACCGTTTAACTGGTATGTCCATTTTCGATAGGCTTGTTGGGTGGGTAAAAACCCTATTTAACTGATCAGGGTCACTTAGGCAAGTTCACCTTAATTAAAAACAAAATAACTAAACAGCACATAACTAGTCAAAGTGTAAACTCTGCTGTTGGCAAAAACTGTACGGCTGGACCCCCAAGGGCACCAGCGACTGTAGGGCCTTGCTTGGCCAGTAGGGGGCCCCCTTGCACGTGACATTGCAAGGATTTGTAAGTTGTAGGGCGCAGATGGGAAACGAGGTGGGGTAAGAAGCATTTAAAGTGCGGAGCCACATACAGCCATGGGGGTGGGTTTGGGTTTCTAGCACAGCCTGCAAAGACCAGAATAAGTTCCTTTCCTCAACACACTAGCGCCCCCTTGGCCAAACACGACCCATGGTCACCTTGCAAATCATTAAGCTGCCCTGAACCCCACTCTGCTTTCAGTAAGTGCCATTTAAAAACAATGATATACACACATTTTCAGGAGAGCACCTGTGAAGTCACCCCCCCACACACACACACACACACTACTGGCATTGTTTGGCACCCGACCCATGTAAACCTGACCCCGATTTGCATAATTTATTCAGGTATATATCAGAAACCAGGGTTTCTGCCACCTAGAGGCTGTACGGCGCAACAAGAGACAAATCGCCATCAAAAACACAGGACCTGGAGAATCACCCGGGGTGGGGGGGATACATACTGTCACGTACTGGCGTGGGTGGGGGAGGACGCAGGCAGTGTGGCAGTCAGCCAATGGGCGAATTCACGAGAAAAAACACTGTATGTTAAAAACCGCTAGCATCCAGCATGAGAGAAAAAGGTCAAAGCGAGTCAGGGTTTTTCCGGGGGGGGGGGGGGGGGGGCAGGGTTGGTCTTACCTACACTGGCATGGGAGGGGTGGGAGGCATTGGTTAATGGTACAATGTGCAAGACAATTATCTGGGAGAGGAAAATTAACTTCCCCTAAAGTAAAACTAAAGTCACAAGAAAACTGTGGTACCCTCTGTCAATAGACCACACTCAAAAAACTCTGAGTAAAAGAGGAACGTTATTGGCCTGGCTAATCTCTCTCTCTCTCTCTCTCTCTCTCTCTCTCTCTCTCTCACACACACAGCTTGAAATGCTTTTTACACATTTACACTAATGTATATCACAATGCTACCAAAGCTTTGCAAATGACCACAGAGCGGGACTGACACCCAAGTGTGTGTAGAACCACACACACACACACACACACACACACACACACACACACACACACACACACACACACACACACACACACACACACACACTCTCTCTCTGAAGTGCTTTAAAAACATAACGGATAAATTATTTTATGTGCAAACTGGGAGGGGGCAACAAAAAGTCGCAAAACACACATGGAATCGATCCCCTCCCCCATCACAACCAACCCTCGGTGAACGAAACCAGAAAGTCAGTCATTGGCATCCCGGGTTCCGGACTTTGCTGAAATGCACGACCGGTGCGGGTTCTGGCGGGGGCTGACTGGGGGCAGGGGGGGTTGGCCTGGTGAGCAGCGCGGCAGTCGCCTTCCACGCATCACGTCTGTGCCAGCTGCAGCTCCTCCAGGCCGTCTTTGCCCAGGTGGTAACGGGCCAGGTCCTTCCGCGTCACCAGTCCCACCACCTGGGCACCGGGAACATGATTGGTACGTAGAACAGGGCATAGATAGCTGGTTATGTTATGAGGGAGGGGTGGGAGTAGCACAGGAAACCAGGGTGATAACCTTGATCTAGATGGATGCCCAACGGCCACTGGCTGAAAACCGATGCAGTAATTTTCGAATTTTACAATGAGAATGGAGATATGTGCTGGAGATGACGAAGGCCTGAGGACCTCGCAAGGCAGACGCACCTGGTTGTCACTGTCCACCACAATGAGGTGCCGCAGACCAAGGGCCCTGAACAGCTTGAAGACACGAGGAAGCGACGTCTCCTGAAAAAGAGGCAGAAGAACACAGTCGCAGAACATGACTGTTTAATCAAATGTGTCTCTGGTTCTCAAGGACCAAGACCAAGGCTGAGACTGAGACTAGTACCTGCGTGACAGTGTAGGGGGTGGGATTCATGAACTCCGTCAGGTCCATCATGCACTCCCTCTCGTCTTGGGACACATGGATGGACTGGATCGGAGGGAAGCGAGGGTAGGCATCCCGGAAGTCCTTCAGCTGCAGTTTGCGCAGATTGAGACGAGAACGAGCCCGTTCCACAAACACCTGGTTGAAAAGAGTACACCGGTCACAACGTGGATGAGCACACTTCTCATTGGCTTGCTGCACTGACATTCGCAACCGTGTACGCAGTAAACAGACCCCTCATTGGTCAATCGCACTGCCAGTCACATCCAGGTATTCAATAATCAAACCCCTCATTGGTCAGCTGCACTGTCATTCACAGGCATGCATATACACCAAGCACCCTGATAGGTGTTAGTGTGGACAGACATGCTCCTTATTCAGCTGACCTCTGCAGGAACCTTAGGTCACACTCACCTTGTGTTTCAGGAGCACGATAAGCTGGGAACGCAGGATTAAGCCACAGATTTTCCCTGGCTAAGAGCACAAAATTCAGATTAGCAAAGCCCCAAAGTACATCATGTGACAAATCTCCAGGAAAACAAAATCACCCCTAGTGGGAGGGACATACCTCACAGCCATCACTCAACCCGGAGACTACAGGGAACCCGTTGTGATTGGTCGAGGTGTTGCTGAGCACATCCACAATAGTGCCCACTTTCTCCACCAGGTTGAAGCAGGTTACTGGAGAGCTCATAACCTCCCTGAATGGACAGACACACCAAACCTGAATATACAGTGAGAATGAAGCACCAATGTCTTGCTAAAGGCGTGTACTGGGCTCATTGAAGCATTAGCAGGGAAAATCCTGTAGGGGGCAATATACCTGGCAGTCAGGGAGTGGGAGGTGGCTGGGGCATCCCAGTGCAGGAAGGGCACACTCTGCAGCTTGATGTGGATGTCGTATAGCCCCTGTGGGAAAATTCGAGTCACTCAGAAGAGCTTAGGATCACATCTGCACAACATTCATAAGCTGCCACCCCTTGAAGTTTTACTTCCTCTAAGCAGATTTGCTGGCACATTGAGGAACAGAGAAGCGAAACGAGCTGTCACAGCATGATGTGCCACCTTAAGTTAGACAGCTGTGCAAAAACAACGGAAGGGTTCTCAAAATCAGTCACTGGAAGGACAGATGAAAAAAAGATGGCGTCAGACTGGTGGCTAGCTGCACCACCCACACCAAAAGCAAACATGAGACCGGAGCAGTTAACGAAACACGACTGGCCCGATTCCAAGTTCTGCACGGTCTGAAAGGCGATGAGCTCATCACTCACTGACAGGCTCACACATAATGCCAAATGGACCAACCCGCTCCAACCCGAAACGTCAACACTGACCTCCACGAAATAATCGCCCACGATCTTCGCCGTCATCAGAACCAGCATTATGGGTAGGCCGTAGGTGACATTTCCGGTGGCTTCCACCATGATGACAGTCAGGCTGAGGGTCATCCTCACGATCCCACCTGGCAAAGACCTTCGTAAACAGACGCAAACCCGAAGCCTCATGTGCCTCCATGCACCTCTAGACGAGCTCTGAAAAGCAGGCTGACCGCGGACGGACACTCACCAAGCTGGGCGGCGGCTCCAATCAGAGCGTACTTCCCAGGGTCGGCCAAGGTCTGTCAAACGAAACGCCACAAATCATAAAACATGCTCATTCAAAAACTTCGAGGGGGCTTTACTTCCAACAAACATTATGTTAAACTACATCTATGCCGACATGACGCTGGGCGGCCCAGGAAATCGATACAGCACTAACCAATAGGGCACCTTCAAAGAGTCACGTGACTGCTTAAAGAGTAAATCTGATTGGACAACAAAGAGGAAATCAATCTAAAGCGGGTGTTGAAGGAGGCCCTCTGACTTCTAAAGACCCCGTTCAATTTCCTTAATATATCAAAACCTGCAGCGTTTCCATTAAAGTTCTGCACAAACAAGCAAATTTGTTGACAAAGTGAAATTGCATAAAGGGTGTTTCCATTAAGTAACATCATGGAAACAACACCTGCAATTTATGATTCCGTGCCTCAACATGGATTGAGCTTTTCATGAGATACGAGCTCTAGAACCAAGTCATCGTGTCCTACACAGCAACAAGTTCGCAAAATCGGCTTCCATTTCAGTTTTGCGAATCGCCACAAAAACCACTTCAATCAAACTGAAAGCGTTTGAGGGCTTGTCCTCCTGAAATATAATCGTACCCATTAACGGATTTTCAGTTTTGCTTCTTCAAAATGTGCAAAAAAATCAAGGTCAGTGGAAAACGTCGCCACTGTGAGGTTTCTCTGTGCTGAGGGAAGAGTTCTGCTATCGTGACGGCCCCTCCTCCGCCAGCGGACCACGCCGCCTCACCGGCTATACGGCGCTTCCCCAGGAACGGCGACCCGTCCTGATGTACCTGTATGGAATTGTGCGGCGTAATGGAGGCCAGCAAAATGCCAAAGAGCCGCCCCCAGGCGGCGCCGATGAGCAGCGAGGGGATGAAGACCCCGGCGGACACAGTCAGGCCGTATGTCCAGCAGGCCAGGAAGAAGTAGGTGATGGTGAAGATTCCCAGGGTCACGGGATTGTAGGAACCTGCCGGGGGGGGGGGGGGGGGGGGTGGTGGTGGTGGAATTCATCACCTAAGTCAGTGTTTCCCACGTTTTTGCTAAAATGTTGATCATGTAGTTGATCCCCAAGAACGCTAATCTAGCGAAACCAGCTAGTTTTACTTGATTCACCCTTGTAATGAGGATACAGGTGTACAGAAATTATTTCATGATGAATGGCATTTTTCATATGATCATTTCCATTTTTCTACCTGGTGTAAAGTGCAATTTGGAGCCGATCAAGACCAAGCCATGTTACTTTGGTATGTCTTTCATCCACTAGAGGGCATGGATGAACACAGTTTAGTGCCGTTCGAACTTGCCTACGGTGGCATTCGTCAGGGCACTTGAGAAGCGCTCCTGTTCTCCCCAGGCAGGGTGACAGTCCCCCCATCCCAAATGAGGGAAGCCTTGAATAATTGAGGAGGATTGTGTGTATGGGTTTAGCTGTCTGTCTGGGAAAACAATCAGCCAGAAGCGGCCCGTAAACAAACCTACGACACGACAGAGGTGGCAGACGAGTCTGACTGTTCAAACAGCTGCCCCGGACCTAGCCAGCCTGTCACCAATATCAAACACAGGTGTTCATTCTAAAGATGGACAATGGACTGTAATTATAATCTCTTCCAGAAGAAGGGCACAACAGGGGCGACCAATCCGGCTTCAGGTCACGACCCATCCTGCCCTGAAACACGTGCTGGAAACTCCACGGACCTGCGGGGCTGTGGAACAGGCTGCGGACACTCCTCTCCGGGGTGTTGAAGACGATCGTGGCCATGGAATTGTACTCGCCATCAGCACAGAACAGCTGTGAGAGGGATAAGTGGAGGTTCAGGCCTGAGGACAGGATACACACCCTCTCAGCTGTTCAGCCAATGAAATCACAGAGAGCCCACCTCCAGCTGCCTTACCTGCAAGGGGTATTCCTCCAGCTGATCCTCCCCCAGGGGCTGGCAGTCGTTGGAGAAGTAGATCATAGTGAAGAACACAGTGGCCGTCACGGCAGCAACCAGTATGGCCTCGATCACCTGCAGGCAGGGCCGGTGGATATACCTGGGGATGGGGGGCATGGTGGCTCAGCTAATGATTTTGTTGTGGGACAACTTTCATTTGCATCAAACCAGTGTGGGGCAGTTTCAAGGTCAGCCCCACAGTCTCGGGATATATTTATTTAATTATTTAATTTCAAGTGTTAAGATGCCTACGTTTCAGACAGGCGTGACACAGTAAAAACCAAACAGGCCTCACTTACGTGCACACACACAGGCAGAGGTACGCACACACACACACACACACAGGCACACACGCACACAGAGGTACGCACACACACACACACAGGCACACATGCGCACAGAAGTACGCACACACACACACACAGGCACACACACGCACACAGGCACACGCACACAGGCACACCTGATCCTGAGGATGGTGAGCCAGCAGTTCAGGACGTTGAACAGTGCTCCCAGCAATCCACCTGCGGGGGGGAAAGAGACATGGGCCCGGCATGAGAAAACCAGAAACAGAACCAGTCCGTTAAGATGTAAAAGAGCAAGGTTTGGGTTTCCACAATAAGACGCTCCCTCTCTCTCTCTCTCTCTCACCGAAGGCTCCCATGACGATAAACAGAGGAATCTCATACAGGTAGTACTCCGTGCTCTGAGGGGGGGGGGTAAAAAAAAAGAAAAAAAAATCAATACCCAGAATCCTCCAGTCAAACATGCAAATGACAACATCACACCCTACAGGACTACACACATGGGGGCACCTCTTGTTTGCCTCTTTTTTTTTAATTTAATTTTATTTTTATATATATATATATATATATATATATATATATATATATATATATATATATAGAGTAATTTCTTCTATTTTCTAAAAAGTTACTGATATCTAGTTGGATGGCTAGATGAACACCGCTTCAGTTCCCAAACTTCTCCTCAGGGGCACCTCAGCCGTTCCATGATTTTGTTAAATTTCACCAACAGCTGAATTAAAAAAAATTAAATATACTGGCTTAAAAAGTCAGTGAGAGACTGACTAGCTGTATGAGGTGTGCTGGTGGCCAAGTCAAAAAAAACACATGGCTGCATTGGACGGTCGCTGCAAATACTAGGATGATTTTAGCAGAGGTTCTGAAATGGCGAAGTTGACACACTTTCACAGGCATAATATCATAGTTTTACACCAACACGAGGATAATCTAAATATCATTTTCTTTGCCTGCCTAAGACTTTTGCACAGTAGTGTATAATTTTTTAAAAAATGGTGAACGTGTTGTGATCCTACAGGAAGCATACAGTGGGCATCCGGGGCAAACGTTTCCCAAAAACTTCAGGCACCGAAGGCGGGAAAAATTCTGCTGCGTTTAAAAAAAATAAAATAAACAACCGTATCTGCATACCATGTAAACTGCTACAGGTGCCTCTCTTGTAACGAGAAACATCCACAACCATGGCTAACATGCCTACCTAAACCAGGAGGCCCAACTAAAACAGCGCGGTACTCATGTCCACCGAGGTGATGACTATATTTCCAGCCCAGGGGGCCTCCCAGGAAAGTCATGCGCTGCGGGGTGGGGGCTGTGTCCAAGTCCCCCAACAAACGTTTCATGGTTTCCTTTCCGACCCATGTGACCAGAAGGCAGGTAAAAATACATCACTGCTCATGTGACAGGGTACCGAGTCGAGCCCTTTCTGGAAATAACAGCTCATCCTTTTCTCTCTCACCCTTGTTTCCCCATAAAGTTCACAGATCAGCCCCTTCTTGAACGGCACGGACAGGAAAGACCAAAACATGTTCGGGAACAGTGTGAACTTGGTCTCATTCTGGATTTTGGTCAAAATTATACCGTCTTCTTTCGCCTTTCCCAAACGAGGTAATGATTATAAAATGCTCTCCACTCTAAGTTGTCCAGACATCCATAAACATCACATTTTCCCCACTGACTAACGGGAGGCAGGAAACCAATGTCAGAGGGTAACGGCCGACATCTCCCAAGAGCTACTTGACTTGCGGACAGCATACCATTGGCCAAGACAACCAGATCAATTACCGATGCCCAATATTTTGATTTTCAAGATTCCATCTACAGACTTTTAAAAAGGACAATCTACATCACAACACCGACAGAAATGGGAAACTTACATCGCTGTCAAAGCGTCCAAAGTTGATGAGACCTGGGTTACTAAAATCTCCCGGCTTGTTGTGGTAGATACTCATGAAGAAGTTCAAGGTGAAGGTCGAGATCATGGAAGCGAAGAACTGAAAGATACGGGTCACTGAATAGTTACATTTCACCAGAGCCCCGTGGCGGGGCAAGGAGATCAGGTATGCTAATCGGAAACGTCACTCACGATTCTCCAGGTCAACATCTGGTTCCAGAAGGAGGCTCCCTCCTCCAAGCTGAAAAGGACACGAAACTGCTGCATAACTGCATTACTCACAGATCAGCTCCACTAAACTGGAAATATTCAGCAAAGGTCATACAGGGGTCTTTATTGCAAGGATAAGACTCCACTGGTGTGACTCCATGCCTTTGTGGCATTTTTTTCCTGGATTATTCATCAACACAGAGCCACCTTGTACTTTCCATCCTGAAACCGAAAAATCAATGGCGGAGGCCGAAGAAGCCCAACGCTGACAGGACACTCTAATAACCTTTTTTTTACTCATCATAGCTTCCCTTCTTCCTTGAGGGTAACATTAGATTCTGGAGGCATGGAACTGATCTGAGATCAGAGCTTCGGGTGTGTATATGGGTGTGTCGAGACTAGATGGTCAGTATGGATAACTAAGGTGCACTAAAATTGGGTGAGCAGGCAAGGCATGTCACCCAGGTTGTGTGACAATTATTTTATATATATGTATATATATATTCCATCCACCATCCCTCCTTTACGGAGAACTGCGTTATTTTTATTGTCCATTACGAAGAAAAAAAAAACTATATATATATATATATATATATATATATATATATATATATATATGGGTGTATCGAGACTAGATGGTCATTATGGATAACTAAGGTGCACTAAAATTGGGTGAGCAGGCAAGGCATGTCACCCAGGTTGTGTGACAATTATTTTATATATATGTATATATATATTCCATCCACCATCCCTCTTTTATGGAGAACTGCGTTATTTTTATTGTCTATTGCAAAAAAAAAAAAAAAAAAAAACAATACATATATACATATATATTTATGGGTGTATCGAGACTAGATGGTCATTATGAATAACTAAGGTGCACTAAAATTGGGTGAGCAGGCAAGGCATGTCACCCCGGTTGTGTGACAATTATTTTATATGTATGTATATATATATTCCATCCACCATCCCTCCTTTACGGAGAACTGCGTTATTTTTATTGTCCATTGCGGAAAAAAAAAAACTATATATATACATATATATTTATGGGTGTATCGAGACTAGATGGTCATTATGGATAACTAAGGTGCATTCAAATTGGGTGAGCAGGCAAGGCATGTCACCCAGGTTGTGTGACATTAATTATTTTATATATATGTATATATATATTCCATCCACCATCCCTCCTTTATGGAGAACTGCGTTATTTTTATTGTCTATTGCAAAAAAATAACACAAAAAAACTATATATATATATACACACATATATATTTATGGGTGTATCGAGACTAGTTGGTCATTATGGATAACTAAGTTGCACTAAAATTGGGTGAGCAGGCAAGGCATGTCACCCAGGTTGTGTGACAATTATTTTATATAAATGTATATATATATTCCCTCCACCACCCCTCCTTTACGGAGGACTGCTTTATTATTAATATCCATTGCGAAAAAAAAACACAAGAAAAAGAAAAAATATCTATATATATACATATATATATATATATATATATATATATATATATGGGTGTGTCGAGACTAGATGGTCAGTATGGATAACTAAGGTGCACTAAAATTGGGTGAGCAGGCAAGGCATGTCACCCAGGTTGTGTGACAATTATTTTATATATATGTATATATATATTCCATCCACCATCCCTCTTTTATGGAGAACTGCGTTATTTTTATTGTCTATTGCAAAAAAAAAAAAAAACTATATATATATATATATACATATATATTTATGGGTGTATCGAGACTAGATGGTCATTATGGATAACTAAGGTGCACTAAAATTGGGTGAGCAGGCAAGGCATGTCACCCCAGTTGTGTGACAATTATTTTATATAAATGTATATATATATTCCCTCCACCACCCCTCCTTTACGGAGGACTGCTTTATTATTAATATCCATTGCGAAAAAAAAAACACAAGAAAAAGAAAAAATATCTATATATATATACATATATATATATATATATATATGGGTGTGTCGAGACTAGATGGTCAGTATGGATAACTAAGGTGCACTAAAATTGGGTGAGCAGGCAAGGCATGTCACCCAGGTTGTGTGACAATTATTTTATATATATATGTATATATATATTCCATCCACCATCCCTCCTTTACGGAGAACTGCGTTATTTTTATTGTCTATTGCAAAAAAAAAACAGAAAAACTATATATATATATATATATATATACATATATATTCATGGGTGTATCGAGACTAGATGGTCATTATGAATAACTAAGGTGCACTAAAACTGGGTGAGCAGGCAAGGCATGTCACCCAGGTTGTGTGACAATTATTTTATATATATGTATATATATATTCCATCCACCATCCCTCCTTTATGGAGAACTGCGTTATTTTTATTGTCTATTGCAAAAAAATAACACAAAAAAACTATATATATACATATATACACACATATATATATATATATATATATATATATATATATGGGTGTATCGAGACTAGAAGGTCATTATGCATAACTAAAGTGCACTAAAATTGGGTGAGCAGGCAAGGCATGTCACCCCAGTTGTGTGACAATTATTTTATATATATGTATATATATATATATATTCCCTCCACCACCCCTCCTCTACGGAGGACTGCTTTATTTTTATTTCCATTGCAAAAATAAAACATTTTAAAACACAAAAAAAAAAAAAAAACGAAAATAATAATAATAAAAATTATTTTGAATGTGTATTCAAATAAGTTTGAATGTGTGTGAACTATATATAAATATATATATACACATGCATATACAGAAATATATACACACACACACATATATATATATACACACACACACACAGACACACACTCACATAAACACATACACACACTGTGTACAGTCTTATGCAAAGGTTTGGCACCCCTTGACAAATAACATCTTTTCAATTACAAAAGCAACAATATCAGTTAATACAGTCTCTTTAGGAACTGGGGGGAAAATACACAATATTTTCAGCAAACATTGATGAATAGTTACTTTTTATGCCATAAATTGAACAAAATTACAAAATAAAAACATTATTATGGCACTCTGCAAAAGTTTGGGCACCCTACGTAATCAGTACTTAGTAACACCTCCTCTGCCAGATATCACAGCTTACAAGCGCTTCTTATAGCCAGCTGAAAGGCTTTCAGTTCTTGTACTTGGGATTTTCTCACATTCTTCCTTGCAAAAGGCTTCTAGTTCTGTAATATTCTAATATATCAAGGGCTGTATTGTCAAATAGGAGATCGGCAGCATTCTCCCACCTGAGAAAACTGTACTACAATGCCCTTGATAGTGTGTAGAAACACACTCGTCAGCTCTAGTCCTCCTGTAACAACGCAAAAGGACTGGCAACCCTCAGGTATTTATGCGTGCGATTGTATGATAAATTCACCCTGACAGTCTCACACTTCTCTTGGTACCAACAGGTCTCATGGAATATATAAAAGGCAACTGCAACAATTATACTCGGCACTAAACATCGAGGCACGGAAATGCAGCAGAGCTTGTGTATTTCTCAGGATGCATTCTAGTAAAATGCCCGGAAAATGAGCTAAAGACATATTTCAAGGGGCACTATATAAAACCGATGGAAATTTTACTGATTAAATAAAAGGAAAAGCATCGTTTGAAAAATCACAAATGTTTCTAAGATTCAATGCATCGCTTTTTGACCACATCATAGCGATGAACACATCATTGTTCCTGACAATGTCCTAATACAGAAATAAAACTTTATGTTGGTAAACTCAAAAAGCCTTCAGCTGTCACACTGGCTAACGATCTCAAACGATTATAAAGCAGCATTTTGAAAAGCGCTGTTTTAAAATAACAGATACAACACTTACCTTGTCTTCTGGCCAAATGCTTTTCACGGCTTGGCACTCCAACGGTGCTGAAACGAAATTTGTATTTCCTCCTACCTCGTTGGCCCTTCAGTTCTTCTTTTCTCCCTTTGGATGTTTTTTTCCTTCTTCTTTGGATATTGTTTTTTATTTTTGTTTGTTTTTTTTTACTTTGCATGTTTTTCCTTCTTCGGATATTATTTTTTTGGCTTATTTTTTTAGACGATGTTTTTTTCGTCTTCTTTAAAAATTGATTTTTTTCGTCTTCTTTAAATATTGTTTTTTTTTTTTTCATCCTTTTGATGTTGTTTTACGGAACAAGAGCCGTACAGTGCTACTCTATCAGGAGGTAGCGCCAACTGAACGCCTTGAAGCAGTACCCAGCTCTTTTATAGGGAGCGTCAACCCGAAGTCAAGTTCTAGAACGTTGCACTCACTTTTCATTGGTTTCCCAGCTATGCTGTCAGAATAATGTTTGCTGATTGGTCGAAAATTTTAAAACGTACCCGAGTACTGTAAAAAAAACTCAAGATCTTGCTACCCTACGGAGCACCCATAAGGTGATTTTTTTAATACGTTATATGCAGCTATTTGTAGCAGGCCGTAATTAGACTAATCCACCCTTTGTCAATAAAGCCAACAAGAGAACAGGTTGCCCAAAGTTTGCTCAGGTACACGCCACAGCACAACCTTAAAAACACATCCAGCACAAATCACACTAGTGAATGACACAGCAAATCACAGCAATAAAAAAGACCCCTATGGGCAATCCAGCACCCAGACTACAGGTGCCAAAAGGCCCAGCCTGCCTAATAATGAACCCAAAATATACATACAACAAAGAAAAAGACACAAACAAAAAAGAAAATAAAACTAGCCAGCTGCTCCCACTAAACCCCGCTCCCGAGGCCACTAAGCCGGCTGGCTTGATAATACACGATACAACCTCAGATAAAACATATTAAAGCAACACCAGGGAGGTTTACAACCTGATCCTTAAAATTATCGACCCGTAATTCCACCTTGAAAACCCCTAAAGAACAGTAGTTTACCCCATGACTCACTGCCCCATTCAAACAAAAAAAAAACAGGTTTTTGGGGGTAACCTTTAGGTCAGCTCTTCAAAACCAGGTATGAGGACTCTTCAGCTAATCAGTCCTCTAATTAGAAATCTAATTAGGGAGTTGCAGCGAAAACCTGCATACACACCGGCCCTTTGCGGATAAGATTGTTCACCCCTGAAACAAGCAAACAGAAAGGCTGCTACACTGCAAATTCAATATGCCCGCCGATGCTCCACCAAATCTATCAGGACCCTGCCTGTCTTTCCCGTGCCTGCTCCTTTGCCAATATGCCCTACCATCGGAACATGCACAGCCATCTCGCCCCGGCTATGCCTCCAGTCCGAACTGCAGTTTCTATACCTGCCTATAATTGCCTGGCTACAATCCATCCCCCAAAATGAAATTGATGACCCAACGATCACAGCTAAGAATTCTATCCCCAAACCACTGGTCTTCCTCCCCAACCGAACGATCATTCACTGACCGTGGTAACTTATAAGGGTTGGTATGATGACCAGTGGTGGACCTCACCGAACGTTTAACTGGTCTCTACACCTCGGGGGGGACATAACCTCCTCCATTATACGAGGCCTACTTGTGGATGCTCTATTGCGACCCCTCCCACCAGCCCTGTCCCCGTAAAATCACAGAGTCCTCATCCGATTCCATTTCTGTTGCCCCTGTGGGCAACCCAGACTCAGGAGACATTACCAGAACATCTTCCCCTGACATAACAACCCCCTGTGGTACTGGACGCAACTCTGTTCGGTGAACTTGACGGACAACCCCGTCCCCCTCCATTGGAGTTGCAGAGTAAACTGCACCCTGATCTTGGGGACACCGAACTACCATATACAAACAGGCATCCCAATGATCCTGTATTTTACCTCGAACATGGTTCCGCAAACACACCAGCTGACCTTCATCAAACCCCTAATCATTAACCAACTCATTGTGTTTCCGATTTCGTGGTGTGGCTTGTTCCTCCAACTAAGCCTTCACATACTCTTGAAGCACCTGCAAACTTTCCTGATGGTTTTGTACCCATTCCTCCAAAGGTCCACCATACTGACTGATCCCGGCAGGAGCCTGAAGATAGTGTATCGGTAATCGAGGCTCACAGCCAGACCTTAAATAAAAAGGCATCATCCAGTCATTTGGTGGGGTGTAGTATTGTAAGCTTCTCTGCTGGAGGAAGTGTGTGAAGCAAATTGTGCAAAAAAAATATTAAAGCAACACCAGGGAGGTTTACATCTAGATCCTTAAAATGATCGACCTGCAATTCCACCTTGAAAATCCAATTACCATATAAAGGATACAAGATGTAAAGATGACAAATGACATGGCACACATTTGTTGTTTAGACTGTTGTGTCAGGTTAATTGAAAGCTGAAGGATCTTAGTGTTTACTAGTCTAAGTAACAGAATGTCTAAACACTGTGCTTGCCTTTATGGGTTTTTAAGCAGAACATATAGGTATAGAAACATATTAACATTACGTTTCACGATTCACTGACTGGAGAATAGGAGAATATACACATCAATATTACTACTTAAGTTAACTAACCCTAATCCCAACCCCTATTGGCACGGAGCCCGCCAGGGTTCAGGTGAGATATAAATCTGTAATCTGTATCAATGGTTTTGCTATCCATACCCACCCTATTAATGTTAGCTTCCCAGGGTTTCTTGTTAGACAAGCTCTGTGTCTCTCTATACCCCCATTTACTGCACGACTGATTGTCCATTTATAAAGAATCAAATAGGGTGAAGATGGTTTTAGTTTACAATTACTCTGGAAGGTGACCAGATTAAAAAAAACTAAATACCATGCCTACGTGTATGTAATCTCCATCACAGTCCCCATTTTCCCCATAATCCTCGTTTTGATAGTGCCAATTTGTGTAATGTGAGTTTTTTTTTTTTTTTTAAAAACTGTTATAGAAGAACATACTGGATGCCACATGTGTACAATTACCCCTTTCTAATTAGTGGGGTCCGTTGTGTCAGCTACAGCCTTTACTAACATACACATAAGTATACAGTCTTACAGCACTTTTGTTTTCCTTTTGTATTTAATGGTTTTCCATTTAGGGGGCAGCATGGTGGTGCAGTGGTTAGCACTGATGCCTCACACCTCTAGGGCCCGGGTTCGAGTCTCCACCTGGGTCACATGTGTGTGGAGTTTGCATGTTCTACCCATGTCATCGTGGGGTTTCCTCCGGGTACTCTGGTTTCCCCCACAGTCCAAAAACATGCTGAGGCTAATTGGAGTTGCTAAATTGCCCATAGGAGTGTATGCGTGAGTGAATAGTGTGTGAGTGTGCCCTGCGATGGGCTGGCCCGCCATCCTGGGTTGTTCCCTGTCTCGTGCCCATTGCTTCCGGGATAGGCTCCAGACCCCCCGCGATCCAGTAGGATAAGCGGTTTGGAAAGGCTGCCTAACGCCCTTAATTTGTTTGCAATTTCGCCAGGTAGGCTACCTTCTTTAAACTGCGTTTTGCTAGACTACACATTTCGAGATGTTTTATTGTAGTCTTGGTAAATATATATATATAGTTTAGCCTAACCCAGCCACTTAAGGGAGCAAGCCAGCTCAGGTAGGTGCCAGTCCCAAGCCCGGATTAATGGAGAGGGTTGGCGTCAAGAAATAAAGAGAAATAAAGACAACTAATACTCCTAGTTTGCGAGATCTGACTGCAATGGCAGCACTGCTACAAGGGTGTGGATAAATCTATACAAATATCACCTGCATGCACATTACTTCTTTTACAATAACCAACTCCTGATCCATACTGTTAGTCGTGAAAAAAAAAACTATCGTGTACATAGAGGCCCTGTGTAAAAAGATAACTGCCAAGGAAAAGATCAAAAACATTTATTTCAAGGATACAAAGTTTTTATGGTCATGTACAGTGTACAGTGCAATTCTTATTTGATTAACTTGAATGTCTTCACAGACTAGACGATTAAACAAATAAAGCAGCGCAACATTACAATAACTAATAACAAATAAACAAAGCTCACGAGTACTATTACAGTATTTATATCATTTATTTAAACTTAATTTTACCAGGTAAATTAACTACAAAGCAGTTACCACTGCTTTACCTGCTTCTCGGGAGAAATAGCAGATATACGTCATGTATGTGACTAAATTCTTAAGCCAATAAGGGCAAAGTTGTGTCGTAATGGAGGCGGATCCAGTTTGTGCAGCCGGTTAAAGACACTACGGGCATGTAAATGGAGAACGAAATTATAGTTATACCGAATCTCCTACACACAATACCAAGGTTACCAACTTTGGTCAGCTGACCGGAGTGAGACGTTCAATTCCCGTAAGATTTCTTTGCGCCAGCCTGAGAGTCTGAAAACACGTCACACCAGATGCATGAGAGATGGAAACCTGGGATATTCAGTCGAATCAGATCAAATATGATGCTAAGTTAGTACTAAGTTAAAATATGTTCCGGACTTGTAACATGCACCCATGATTTGGAACAGTCAGCAGGCTGTCTCTGGCCACGCCCCCTACACTCGGTCCGGCCCCTGGCTTTTCCTGAATTCTGATTCCTTTAGATAAACATTGACTTCATTGATATTGTTATTGATTTATCGACAGACCATCATACGTTTTAGACGTTATAATAACAACACTCTATTGATCCCCAAAGAGAGAAATTCTCTCCTTGCCTGCCCCCTCTTACTGTCCATGATACACAAGCACATATGTAGAAAAACGTCAGCTTGGAAGCCAAGGCTGGACTTAACCTACTCCTTAGGGTTCAACTGGAAACTGCCCCATGGCCGAGCGGTCTAAAGCCTCCTGCGCAGCGAAAATGGCCTTTCAAAGTAAGGGGTATTCTGTTCTCCGAAGTAAGGCGTGGGTTCGAATCCAACTTCCGACAAAAGTTCTTCAATCGCTACAGCAGAATTTGAGCCACTGATCGGCTTTAATTGCTTTGTTTTATTTTTGCGTTTCAGGCAAAACTACATAACACTTAAAGACACTACGGGCATGTAAATGGAGAACGAAATTATAGTTATACCGAATCTCCTACACACAATACCAAGGTTACCAACTTTGGTCAGCTGACCGGAGTGAGACGTTCAATTCCCGTAAGATTTCTTTGCGCCAGCCTGAGAGTCTGAAAACACGTCACACCAGATGCATGAGAGATGGAAACCTGGGATATTCAGTCGAATCAGATCAAATATGATGCTAAGTTAGTACTAAGTTAAAATATGTTCCGGACTTGTAACATGCACCCATGATTTGGAACAGTCAGCAGGCTGTCTCTGGCCACGCCCCCTACACTCGGTCCGGCCCCTGGCTTTTCCTGAATTCTGATTCCTTTAGATAAACATTGACTTCATTGATATTGTTATTGATTTATCGACAGACCATCATACGTTTTAGACGTTATAATAACAACACTCTATTGATCCCCAAAGAGAGAAATTCTCTCCTTGCCTGCCCCCTCTTACTGTCCATGATACACAAGCACATATGTAGAAAAACGTCAGCTTGGAAGCCAAGGCTGGACTTAACCTACTCCTTAGGGTTCAACTGGAAACTGCCCCGTGGCCGAGCGGTCTAAAGCCTCTTGCGCAGCGAAAATGGCCTTTCAAAGTAAGGGGTATTCTGTTCTCCGAAGTAAGGCGTGGGTTCGAATCCAACTTCCGACAAAAGTTCTTCAATCGCTACAGCAGAATTTGAGCCACTGATCGGCTTTAATTGCTTTGTTTTATTTTTGCGTTTCAGGCAAAACTACATAACACTTAAAGACACTACGGGCATGTAAATGGAGAACGAAATTATAGTTATACCGAATCTCCTACACACAATACCAAGGTTACCAACTTTGGTCAGCTGACCGGAGTGAGACGTTCAATTCCCGTAAGATTTCTTTGCGCCAGCCTGAGAGTCTGAAAACACGTCACACCAGATGCATGAGAGATGGAAACCTGGGATATTCAGTCGAATCAGATCAAATATGATGCTAAGTTAGTACTAAGTTAAAATATGTTCCGGACTTGTAACATGCACCCATGATTTGGAACAGTCAGCAGGCTGTCTCTGGCCACGCCCCCTACACTCGGTCCGGCCCCTGGCTTTTCCTGAATTCTGATTCCTTTAGATAAACATTGACTTCATTGATATTGTTATTGATTTATCGACAGACCATCATACGTTTTAGACGTTATAATAACAACACTCTATTGATCCCCAAAGAGAGAAATTCTCTCCTTGCCTGCCCCCTCTTACTGTCCATGATACACAAGCACATATGTAGAAAAACGTCAGCTTGGAAGCCAAGGCTGGACTTAACCTACTCCTTAGGGTTCAACTGGAAACTGCCCCATGGCCGAGCGGTCTAAAGCCTCCTGCGCAGCGAAAATGGCCTTTCAAAGTAAGGGGTATTCTGTTCTCCGAAGTTAGGCGTGGGTTCGAATCCAACTTCCGACAAAAGTTCTTCAATCGCTACAGCAGAATTTGAGCCACTGATCGGCTTTAATTGCTTTGTTTTATTTTTGCGTTTCAGGCAAAACTACATAACACTTAAGAGGTGCAGGATGATCTGTCTTGCTCTCGCGAGGTTTTTGTACGACGTGACATGGTGACATAATGCAGCGGACGATAAAAATCTAACCACAATGCATTGCGTCAGGACCAGAATGTATTGCTTTAAGCCAGCGCTGTATGTGGGTACATGAAGTGGAAAGCACCCAATAACAAACATAACATTTAAAAAAAATCTACAAACTAGTGGGAATATAAAATAAAATAAATGTGTCTGGGCAAATTGGTAAGTTAAATTAAATCGTTTTAAGCAGTGTTAAGCAGTGTGTGGTTTTAAACACGAGTAGCATGTACCGTGTTGACGGCGCATGAACGTATCTTGGCAGCACATGTAAAACTTAGATTTGCAAGCGGGATGTGAAACAGCATTTAGGTGTTTAAAACAGCAATAGAGTGCGTGTTTGTTCACGCAGTTACAATGTTTAGTTGTTATTTCTGTGGAACATCAGTGCAAACCCTTAGGGAACATGTTTTACATGTCAAACTTCACCGTCATGAACCACGATGCGTGTTCAAGTGTGGCGCTACAGATTGCCACAATACGTTTCGTTCATATGGGGAATTTAAGGCTCATTTTTACCGTAAACATAACACAGATTCATATATTGATACTACAAATGCCCTTACGGTGTTTACGTGTAATATGTCTATGTGCCAGCGCCAATGTCGCGATGTCAGATCACTAACAGCTCACTTAAAGGAACATATAGCCGAAGGACGTGTTGTGACATGTCCGGTGACAGGATGCGACCATACGTTCACTGTGAGATCGTCGTTTACAGCCTACATGTCCAGGAAACACAGACAATGTTCTGTGGACAGTATAAGAGATCTTTATAAGGAGACAGTTTCTCAGTTTCTTGAAACTGAACCGTTAGTTACAGGCCCTACAGAGAGATTTAGTGAGACTGATGAAGGTGAAGTCCATCTTACAGAAAATTTCAGTGACCTTTTTCTTAGAAATATTTCTCTTTTCTACTTGAAATTACATGGGCAGTTTCTTCTGCAGGCATCAACTATACAAAATATTATTGAAGAGATGCTAAGCATACATGAACTAGGACAGACATATACTTTGAATAAATTAAGTGCATTCCTGAAAAGTGACTTAACTGAATTAACAGATGAGGTTATTGGTAGTATATGTGATGTTGTGAAGGAATCTGACCTTTTCACCATTAGTCATGAAGGACCAATGAGAACCAATTTTTCAAGAACTAGGGCTTTTAAACAGATGTTTAGATACACAGAACCTGTAAAGTTGTACTTAGGAAGGGATGAAACAAGGTCACAGAGGTTTGCCTACTATGTTCCATTGAAAGACACTTTGAGACATTTACTGGAGTCAGACTTATGGCAGAATTGTGCTGCACAGGGTACATACGTACCATACACTGATGTGCTTTGTGATGTCAGTGATGGTCAGGTATATAAAAACAATGAGTTCTTTTCTCAAAACCCATCATGTCTAAAACTAATTCTATATCAAGATTCTTTTGAGGCGGTGAACCCATTAGGTTCAGCAAAAAGCAGCACAAAGTAGTAGCTGTATATTTGTCTCTGGCTAATTTACCACCTCATCAAGTACAGACCACATGTCACTTGTAATGCTGTGTCAGGAAAAAGACTTCAAACACTTTGGCCATGACAAAGTTTTCTCAAGGCTCATTGCAGACTTAAAAGACCTGGAAGACAATGGAATAACGGTGGCAGAGGAAAAAGTTAAAGGGACTGTTTTGTGCATTGCAGGGGACAATTTGGGGTCTCATAATATCGGTGGATTTACAGAAAATTTTAGTTTTTCTGAATATTTCTGCAGGTATTGCCGGACAACCCGAACAGATTTTCAAACAGATCCAAATGCATTTTACAGTCTGAGGAACAACAAAACGTTGAAGGTATAATATCTGAGTTTTAATTCATTGAATTACTTCGATGTTTGTATGCCTGGCCTGCCACCTTGTTTAGGCCATGACATTTTTGAGGGTATCCTTTCCTATGATTTAGCCCTTTACCTGAAGTACTTCATCAAGCAGAAAAAGTGGTTCACTTATTCAATTCTGAATAGACGCATTAAGAAATTTAAGTACAGTGGCTCTGATGTGTTGAGTAAGCCATGTGCAGTAAACTCCAATGGAGTAAAGCTTTATGGTCAGGCTGTTCAGAACTGGAATTTTCTAAGACTTCTTCCTGTGATCATGTGTGACAAGGTGAAAGAGCCCACAGATGATGATTGGCAGTTGACCCTTCAGCTAAAAGACATTGTGGAGCTGATTTGTGCACAGAAAATTTTATTGCCAGAGGTTGCATACCTTGACGTTCTTATCCAAGAATATCTTGCTTGTAGATTTTCTTTCTTTCCAGGACATAGGTTAAAGCCTAAGCATCACTACTTGCGACACTACCCTGCACTGATTTTAAAGTTTGGTCCTTTGATCAGGTTGTGGACAATGCGATTTGAAAGTAAATAAGGCACCATGGCAACAACAGTCAGAACAGCATCCAGTTCACAGCTAGTTTTAAAAATTGCTTTAACGCAGAGTGATTACAGGAAATAGGTGTACTGCTTAATATTAATTAAATTATTAAAATGTGCTAATAATAGACATATTTGTCAGTCAGACATTGTGCTTTTTAAAGAGCAGAAGGGATACATTAAATTACGATTATATTGTCCTTACTGTATATATTTTTACATTTTTCCCCTCCCCCCTGACATATAATCAGTGTAAGCACACAAACACATTGGCCGGTTATCCTATTCATTCAGTTCCACGGACAGTGACCTGTGTTACTGTGCTGTGACATCTGGTTCCTTCATTGGCTCTGTATATTTCTATAAATGACTAAATGGCTCTGTTGTAGAAATTTCCAGCCAGAGACTTGGTTCCTATATAACGAGAAGATTTTATTTTTACTCGGACTGAGAAGCTACAGAAAATCATCTCTGCATGTGATCTCCCCTTTACTGCTCAAGCAGAGCACACGCACATCAGCAAGTGTCAAGGCAGCAAGTGCATACAAACAACTTCTCAGGGCCTTCAGGAAGAGTCAGACTGCGGTGTCATTCAGAGATACCATTGTCTAAGACTTGCACTAAAACATTCTATGCACTTGGGCATATTTAAACAAAGTAGTATGGTACCTATGTCAGAATCCATCCCTGCCTTGTCCTGTTCACATGTCACTGGCCATCCTATTCTCTCCTCTGTCTTGTACCCCTTAGCCCATAGTGTGTTTGCCTGCTCATCGGGCCACCATGTGGCTTAACGGGCCAAGTGGTTGGCCACCGTGCCTGACTCCCCTTTTGATTGTGGGTTTTGAGGATATCAGTGGGTCTGTGTTTTCATGATTGTCCCCCAGGCCACCATGCAGCTCAGCCCTTGATTCCAACTACAGTAGCAATCAGGTGGTTCTCGGTCTACTAGGACTGTATAACAGGATTCTTCACCCATTCTATCTTTACTCCTTCAGCCGCATACATGAGTCAGACCTATAGGTTATTCAAATTCCGTCCTGCCAAATTTACTGGACAGGAAGTGGACACTGCAAATGAATGTGTGAATACGCCAATACCTACATCTTTACAAGTTACATTAAGGGGTTTGGTACAGTAAATGGCTGTGAGGTGGGATTTCTTCTTGATGTCTGTTTGTAGCCCGTCCACCAGCAGCTGCTGCTGTATTTATCACACCAAGCAGGGAAAGTATATTGCTAAATTTTCCTTAGTTCAATTACGCTTGATTAAGCTAATTAAGCCGGCTATGTTATTTACATTCAGAAGGATGCCGCCATATTGGGTTATACACAGATGCCACGATAGCTCACACTCACATTCCCTCTTCATTATTTTTCTAAACACACTCTATCCTGCCTTGTCACCTGCAACAAGATCTCACTCCCTGTAGCAATAAAAGTCTTTCTTATGATTGAGCAGATTTCTGCTTCTCTCCTAACCATGGGCATCCAAAGTAAGATGAAGCAAAATGTTAGGAAATTTGATAACACATGGTTACTCTTTTGGTAACAGTG
Organism: Brienomyrus brachyistius; assembly: GCF_023856365.1. Lineage (NCBI taxonomy): Eukaryota > Metazoa > Chordata > Actinopteri > Osteoglossiformes > Mormyridae > Brienomyrus > Brienomyrus brachyistius. Next base: position 398,010 of record NW_026042383.1, on the reverse strand, counting down.
ACTTTGGTTTTATTTTGATAGATGTAAACTACATAATATGGTCTTAACCTTGTTTTCTGTCCTAAAAGCAAACTTTTATGTTACAGGAGAAAAGTGCACAGCTGCTTGGATCAACCCCAGCTAATCAGCGCATATGGGAATCTTTTCAAAATACCATGTGAGTCTTATGCAATTTACCCAATTAATATAAGCTCTTTAGATGACGCTTAAATAATCAATTCCCATCAACTTAGTGTCAAAACACAAACTCAGTGGCAAAAAAGTGAAGGGCAACAGACTAAGTTGTGAAAATGAAATCTGCATGTGATGAAAGGGCATGTGACTGTATCGCGATGATTATAATCATCAGATCAAACGGACCACGGAGTTGGCGGTATGGTCACACTGCTGGTCCCATGTCAGTAGGGTATAGCACACCCCTGGGCCCGGATAATACTAGGATGTCACTGGTGTACCACTGTGCTGTCAGAGTGTGGTGTGTCACTCCACAGCATTGGCAGGATTGCTCCTCTCCCTGCAGCGCCACCATACGCACATGACGGTCATCTGTGGTACTGCAGAACTGAGATGTATCGCTGAACATGGTAGGACGCCAGTCGTCATCAGTCCATCAGTCCATGCCTCCCAGTGACTACACCACTCCAAACGCAACCGTTTCTGTGCTATTGTGAACGGCAGCCTATGCATGGGACGGTGAACCCGTAGTCCAGCTGATGCCAGTCATCGCGACACGATGATATAGGGTGTTGTAGAGAGTCCAGTAGCTGTGTCCATATATCAGGCGCAGGTGTCATGGGGATCTGTGATGCTTGGAGCACAATCCGACGATCCTTCCTTGGCGTGGTCTGTCTTGGATGACCAGAAACTTCACGACGTGTGTGGATGCCTCACGTGCCCATTGGTTTCAATATCAGGCCACTGTGATATCCGCATGGCCCACATGCAATTGCAGCACATGACCACCTGGCTTCATGTAAACCCGCAATGCAACCCTATCAAACTCCGTCAAGTGCCGTTAACACTGTCTAATGTGACTACGAGGCATCCTGTGTCTGGTGATTAAACATGCCAACTCCTTGCAATTTGAATCATTTACATATCCATCACTGGTCTGCACATGTACCAGATTACATCTTTAATCGGATAGTTACTTCTGGGTTCTCAACTTTTTTTTTCATAATACCCCTTAAGTGTATATGCCCTTCACTGATGAGAAATTCATCAACATCTAAGTCCTACATTCATGTACAATGCATATTAAATGAATATTTTGTCACTATTAGTTTTGATGTATCATTCTTTGAATGCACTCAATTGAATCATGGACAGTGGTTCCACATGGAAAAAAATGAATATTCCGAAAAGGAAAAATCCTTCTTCGGTTGATACATTCACTTTGTGTTCTGAGAATTTTTCCCTTGAGTGCCTTGTACAGTATGTCTAGTGTGTTTTTGGTGTGAATGTGGCCATAATCATACAAGGAAAAAACCACTGACTTGTAGTGAACATGTAAAACCGCAACATGCAGTGTCATACGTAACTGAAATAAGAAATGCTGGATTGCCTGAGTTGCATGCGTGCATGTTTTTTAATATGGGCAACATGGTTCCCTGAGATGCCTCAGTGTTGCTCACCGCCATCTCTAACACACAACCTCACAAACCATCTTAAAACTACTGAAAGAAATAATTGGCTACACTGCAGCTCCACTGTTTTGTTTGGCACCCCTGCATGTCCTGCATTGTGTGGGGAAAAAAGCTGAAGGCTGAGGAATGTTACATAACACAGCTAGAATGTAAAAACTCTCTCTGGTGTAATTCACTGCGTAAAACCAATGGTCCTAAGTGTGGTGTCTTCTTCATAACACTCCCTGATGTTTGTGTCCGTGACCATGAGATAGGGTGGCTGCTTTTCTTCCTTGCTTTCCTTGTATTCCTACGTTTCCTCCCCAGCCTTGGTTGGTAGGTCAGGCAGCATCACCTTGTTTTAATAGACCCAGGTGCAATTTATCTTGAAATTAGACTCAAGTGCAGAAAATGTTCTATCAGAAGTCTTTGACAATCTCTGAATTACACAGAAATCTGACTTCTTCTGAAGCTGTGAAATTGTTCATCTGTATTTGCTGCATTGGTACTTGTTGATGTGCGTGTGCCCTGCTTAAGGAGTAAAGGGGAGATGACATGCAGAGCTAGTTTTCTGTAGTTTATTTTCTTTGTCTGAATAATAATATTCTCTTCATATAGGAACCCAGTCTCTGGCTGGAAATTTCTACAATAGAGCCATTTAGTTATTTCTAGAAAAATATTTAGAGCCAATGACCTGATGTCATAGTAACACAGGTCACTGTCCGTGGTGCTGAATTCTCTACTTGATGGGCTGGTGCTGAATGAATAGGCCAGGTGTCTGTGTGCTTCCACTGACTGGCACCCAGACATATAATGACTTTTAACAATGAAGGGGGAAAAGTACAGACAGGAAATTAGTCAACAGTAATTAGTAATCAAATATAGTTCTCATTTATCATTATGTAAATTTCAAAAACCTTTTCTGACTATTAATCTGCACGTTGCAATAATTTAATATTAACTAACTTGCTGTAACGTAAAGTGAAAAACAAGTTTTAAAACTAGCTGTGAAATTTTTGATGCTGTTGACCTGAATGTTGTTGCCAGAGCCTTAGGATACGTCTCTACACATAAGTGAGGGGATGGATGCACTATTCTATGGAGGCTTCTGAAGAGAATTATTATCCCAAATTTAAATTGAGAGAGATGATTAATTCCTTTTTAATGCAGTCTGCCTTAAGAGCCCCTGTTCTGCCGTTGATCTTTTGCATGGATGCTATCATGTATTAGTTTACTCTATGAAATTTAGTTTGAATTTTGATCACATGTCAAACTAAAGCATTTTGGACTGGATTCCTGAGTTCTTTTTAACGCTGTTAAGTTACATTTTTATTTCAGCATAATTACAAGTTCCCGCAGGGAAGAAATAAGTCAGTTACTTAATAAATGACTATAAAGTAGTTGCTGCAGTATATATTCCATAAATTTACTGAACTGGAGTTTTATGCATCCTTACAAAGTAATAACTGTATGTGTTCTTTAAGTATGAAAGAGTTTAGGACATTGTCACCTGCAGTGGACGGCCACGTGTCCCCATAATTATAACTTTAGATTATATTTCTGCATGACTGAGTATTCACTGAGTACCTGGTAGTGTTGGATGATATTTACGTCTCATATTTACCATTTATGTCAGTCTTCAAAGTGTGTGGATTATTAAGGTTGGTCTTGGTTGTTTTCTTCCCTGGAGAAACAGAAGTTTAATGCCATGATGCCACAGCAGCTCGCCGTTCCTGTCAGTACGGTGGAGGTAAGAGTTTGAAACATTCATCAGCCTGTCAGCTACGCATCTCGCCTGGACATGGGACTCAGCTTTTATTCTTCCATAATACCGCTTAAGTACCTCACTCTACTCAATCTCAGTACTGTTTAAGGGTAAATAACTTTTGTCACTGACTGCTAGAGATTATGGCAATTAAATGGAAAATATGAAGCAGACATATGAAATACAGTGGGCTGTTTGCAGTAAGTTGGGCTTAGGGTTAGTAATGGGGCTTTTTCCACTGACTTCTGCTTCTGTGCCCTTTCTTCACACTGCTGTTCAACTGTCCTCTTTATAGGAGGGAGGAGCAGCGCAAATGCAGCCGACAGATATAAAGCCATGTGCTGGCAGCAGACGCTTCGCACCCCTTAATAGCATATCTGTTGCTGGTAAGACTGTCTGTGCTGCCGGTCATCTCAGTAACCAGGTGAAACTCCCCAGGCAAGATCAGGACAATGTTGTGTTGAGTTTCAGTGAGTTTCCTGTGTGTAAAGCCAGTTTTGGGGTCAATGTGGAGCCTGGTCCAGTCATGAGCTGGGGAGACGTGACCAAGGCTGCACTGTTACTCTTGTGTGTCTTTTCATTCAAAACTCTTTTTTTTTTTATTTCCCCATAGTGTCCATCATCTTGAGCAGCACCGGCTGTCATTTAGCACAAAAGATGCCTGTTCAGTTTTCCATCTGAACAAGGGCCCTCTGGACCCAGGTGTGCACTACATGAGCACTTTGTTCCTGACTCCTTATCAGCGTTTACATTTACACTCTCAGCCAGTCTTTAATCTGCAAAGTTACGCTTGGTGAGATTTATACAGACACGAGTAAAGAGGATTTTTTCACTTTTCCCAAATTCCCTCTAAGTCTGTATTTTCACCTCTTGAATGCTGGGATTTGTAGGCCCAGCTCTTCACCATGTATAACAACATCACCCTCAACGCTAGAGAAACCAAGGAGCTGATCCTGGACTTTCGCAAACGGATGACTCCCCAAAGTCCTATCTACATCGCAGAGGATGCTGTAGAGGCTTCAACAGCTTCCAGTTCCTCGGGCACACAGCTTCTGGCGGTCAAAGGCATCGTCTTCAGGTGCTGCCTCAGAAAAGCAAGCAGCACCTTGAGAGACTCTAGCCACCCAGCACTGTCACTTTTCACCTTCCATCCATCCATCTGCACAAGCATTTCCAGATTTAGAGACAAGTTTCCTCCCCATTGCTGTTAACCAGCCAGTGACGCTGACATTTCCTCACACTGCCACTGTTACCTCATTCTGTACTGTTACTGTGTCTGTCTATGCTGGTGCCATTACTTTAATTTTATTTATATAGTATTATCACTGGTTATACTGTTGAGGTGCAACTACAGACAATTTTTCTTTGAATTAATCTAGCGACTATTTTCCCAAGCTGTTGATTCATCAAAACTATTATTTTTCCTCCAGAAAATCAGATTGACCGTTTAAGTTAATATTATTTTAAGAACAACACAAACTACGTCATTGCGGGGTTTTAGATAATGGACACTATACAGATATTTTTTTCGCCCACCATTCAATAAGCAGATAAGTAACTTGTCTAAAATATTTAGATTTGTATTGTGATCCCCAAAAGTTAGTAATCTGTATAAAATCAGTGTATCTTTGTTTTTTAAATTTGATTCTGTAAATCAATGTACACTGAACAAAAATATAAACGCAACACTTTTGTTTTTGCTCCCATTTTTCATGAGATGGACTTAAAGATCTACAATTCATTCCAGATACACAATATTACCATTTCTCTCAAACATTTCTCACAAATCAGTCTAAATGTGTGATAGTGAGCACTTCTGCTTTGCTGAGATAATCCATCCCACCTCACAGGTGTGCCACATCAAGATGCTGATCTGACATCATGGGTAGTGCACAGGTGTACCTTATACTGCCCACAATAAAAGGCCACCCTGGAATGTGCAGTTTTGTCTCACAGCAAAATGCCACAGATGCCACAAGCATTGAGGGAGCGTGCAATTGGCATGCTGACAGCAGGAATGTCAACCAGATCTGTTGCTCGTGCATTGAATGTTCATTTCTCAACCATAAGCCGTCTCCAAAGGCGTTTCAGAGAATATGGCAGTACATCCAACCGGCCTCACAACCGCAGACCACGTGTAACCACACCAGCCCAGGACCTCCACATCCAGCAGGTTCACCTCCAAGATCGTCTGAGACCAGCCACTCAGACAGATAATGCACGGCCCCATGTTGCAAGGATCTGTACACAGTTCTTGGAAGCTGAAAATGTCCCAGTTCTTGCATGGCCAGCATACTCACCGGACATGTCACCCGTTGAGCATGTTTGGGATGTGCTTGACCGGCGTATACGACAGCGTGTACCAGTTCCCACTAATATCCAACAACTTCGCACAGCCATTGAAGAGGAGTGGACCAACATTCCACAGGCCACAATTGACAATCTGATAAACTCTATGCGAAGAAGATGTGTTGCATTGCATGAGGCAAATGGTGGTCACACCAGATACTGACCGGTTCTGAGTCCCCAGACCCCCAATAAAGCAAAAAACTGCACATTCCAGGGTGGCCATTTATTGTGGGCAGTATAAGGTACACCTGTGCACTACCCATGATGTCAGATCAGCATCTTGATGTGGCACACCTGTGAGGTGGGATGGATTATCTCAGCAAAGCAGAAGTGCTCACTATCACACATTTAGACTGATTTGTGAGAAATGTTTGAGAGAAATGGTAATATTGTGTATCTGGAATGAATTGTAGGTCTTTAAGTCCATCTCATGAAAAATGGGAGCAGAAACAAGAGTGTTGCGTTTATATTTTTGTTCAGTATAGAATAAGCCCAGATTTTAACCTAAAAATTTTCCTCAAATGTTTATTCAGTGGAGATAAGTACAACCTCTAAAGATAGGCCTACACCCGTTTTGGCAGTGTCTCCGGATCCCATGACAAATAATGCCTTCAGTACATCCTCCTCAACCCACACTGAAAGCAGAAGTGCTATGGGCTTTGCAAACGGTTTGCCGACATCACTCCTATACGTCCAATGATGACATTCACACCGTCTCCAGGGTGATGTTCCCTGACTCGCAGGGTCACTTGTGGTAAAGATAAAACCGCTTTTCTTGCGCGATTTGGACTCGCTCCATATATTAAAAGGGAGCTTCGTTGTCATGTTTGACGTAAGTATGAACAGGACGTAAGTATGAACAGGACCATCAAAAGAAAACAACTGGATGTGCATGTCAGGTATTGGGTGAATTATGAGAATGGCTCTCGAGTGCAGTCCTGGTTCTGGGATCACAGTACATGAGCCACTCCACCGCTGAAGACTTACTGGAGAAGTTTAAGGTAAGCCATTCAATAACATTTAAACTCATTAACGAACCCATGATTTTTAAATATCCATGGTTTATCTTTACATGTGTTTAAATGGGAGAACCATATTTATTGGTAAGCATATTTTAAAGATTTTATTGCTGCTTCATGGCTTTTGCTGCAAAAAAAATAGTTCATTGAGGAAATAGAATGTTTAAGTGTTGTGTAGCAACATGTACAGCTGTTGTACAGGCAAAAACTCTGGCTCAGTCCAAAGGAGGTGGATATAGGAATGGCTGTCATCAAGGTGGGACTTCTGTGAATTCACTGGTATCTTTACATACAAATGTATCAAACAATTGTGAAGTAAAAAATATGTGAATAACATGGAGTTTGAGCTGGTTTGATATGTACAGCTGAGGTAGTGTTAACCTTGGGCTGAGTGTGCAGAAAGATTCTGGAAATTTGACAAACCATCTTTTTGTCAGAGACAGTCAGGAGCCAAAGGCAGTGGAAGTGACCTTGGTGTCCTTCAGATTAAAAAAAATTGCCAGATTGTGCTCTCAAAAATGTGCAAAAAGGCCTTGGATAAATGCCCTCTGAAGTACTCGATTGTACATGAGATGACGTGCTTGGACCCAAACAAAATGCACACCAGCCAGATAACTGCCAGCAGAAAAGGAGAAATCTCATGCAGAAGTTTGCGCAGGAGAATCGGTTGGCAGGCAGGATATCTGCTGGTAAATCATAGGATAAGAATAGGATAGTTCAGAATATTATTTTTAAATTATGCTTTTCTTTTTTCACATCTAACTGAATCAGGGACGGATTACAAACCGGGTTAGCGGGGCCGCTGCCCAGGGGCCCTTGGGGTGCAGGGGGCCCGTGGGCCCCAAGCCCAAAACAATTTGCAACGCTTATCAGCAATGTATTTTCGTTTGTCTATTTTAGAGGGCCTACATTCTTTGATCCTCTGCCTACAAGGTCCCCTGACCCTATAGGGAGGGTGTTTGGCTGCCAAGGGCCCTTGACTTGTGGTGGTTGTGGTGGTGGTGCAGGTGGTGGTGGTGGGGGGGGGCCTCGCGAACGTTTTACCCAGGGGCCCACACAACCCATAATCCGTCCCTGAACTGAATAGTGTTAACACGTAGATTTTAGCAGTATTTAGAAGACCGACTCTTGGTGTTTGAAAAGAAGCATCAGCCCAGTTATATTTTCTTTGATGAGCCTAGAGATATCTCAAGATTAAATTAAAATGATTGCACATTTATGGTATCATAGGAAAATTGGGTTATAAATCACTTTCCTATTCTACATGTGATTCTGTGTATTGACATTTTTGATCTGCATCTAATCTACTGTAATTAATGTAATTACAGGTGATGCAATATCCCAGCAGTCTGATAATCACCTGCACAATGAGGCAAAAGGCTTGGATTTTATATCCTTCATTCCTTCAGCACCATCCAAAGTTGATGTCTTTTTACATCAAAAAGTTAGTGGGCCTTATCCTGACCTCTGGATGTTCTGCAAGAACTTGCTGCTGCTGTCCTATGGGCAAGCCGAAGTGGAACGAATAGAGGTGGAGACCTGCAACTTATCAGAGGAAACAGTTGTTGCACAGAGGCTTATATGCGACCATGTCAGAGTGTGTGGGGGAGCAACCAAAGCGCCTCTGACCAAAGGTGAAAGATGAGCGAAAAGCAAAAAAGAAAACTTGAGGAACTCAAGAGGAAGAGAGTCTCACTGGAAAGTGTATGTGAGAGTTTACAAAAGGATGCTGAGCACATGGCAGAGGAAGCAGAGAGTGCTGCTGGAACCAAAAGGGCAACATTACTTACCAAGTCCAATACTCTGAGCCGACGAGCGAAGGAGGAGAAAGAGCAGTTGGTGGTCTTAAATGCAGATACTGAAGAATAGGCTACTGAACTGTGACTCCTAACACATCAAGAGTGAATCGGTGGAAACAAAAATATTTAGGTTCTTTGCATTTTTGGAGTATTTTACTTTCTGTGCCTGTTTGTACATTGTTCACAGCCATAATACTTTATAATTACAAGGTAGTTTTATGTTAGAGCTCTTGCTCCAATAAATATGTGCCTTGTAATTAACTAAATTCTAGGCTATTCAGTTTTTTTTGCCCTCGTGATGGTCGTGGGTTGTGAAAAAAGCCTTCTTCTTAGGGGTACCGCTGGGGCCAGCCGGGCGTATGTCGTGGCTTCAGTGAGTACTTATGTTTGTCATGCTGCCTGTGTACTTTATAGCGGCACAACATATTTCTGCAAATTGCATGCGTCAAATTGTCTGTCTCTCTTAAAAAATATGAAGTGTCACCAAAATTTTAAACGGGGAATCAATCTCAATGAAAAATATTCGTCAAGTAACGTTTCTAAAATAATATAGACATACTAATAATTATATATTAATAAATCGGATGAACGATGCATCCCAAATTGTATCCGCTGCGCACTTCTTAATCAGGGCAATCGCATCGTGGAGGTTTCTGCAGACGCCCAAAAAGACTTACTTAAGAAAACTGTTGCATGATAATTTGTACCATTTTCAAGGGTGGGGGGCGTGCAGTAGATGCCCCCTTTATTTTTGTGCTTCTGCCGTTCAAACCGAGCAGCACTGAGTTTGTCATGGCACCTGACGCCAAATCTACTGCTTAGCTGCTACAGACAGAACTATCTTCAAATCACCACTAGGGGGTGTCAATGCTGCAGCTTCGTTCTATGGTTGATCTTTTTCAAAGACAGTTTTTTTTCTCTCTCTCCACATAATCAACTTAACTGATTAGCGTGCTTTCATAGTAATGGTTTTTAATCCGTGTTAATCTTCTGAACAATGACTAGTAAAGGTTCTATGAGGTTGTCCTACTTACTATGGATTTTAAGTTTTTTATCAAGGTGTTAAAACGTACCACAGTTGCCAGTCCTGTGTTTTATGTCTAGCAATTTGTACAGTTTCTTCAGTATAAACACATGCCATGATCTGTGAGAATCTCCTCCAGAACTCTGCATTTCCTCAAGATCTTTTTGTAATATTGCATCATGGCACTGCTCAGAACAACACAGATGGTGCATAACAACACAAGGGAGTACAAGACAACATGGTGCAGAAACAGTGCGATACAAAGCAGGACAAAACTGGATGATACGTGGTCAGTGGTGGATAAAGTGCAGTAACAGCTGTACAGTGCAGCTGCCGTGGAAATGACTGTTACAGGGGATGCAAAAGCTGCAGGTTTGAATTGTTTGGCGAATGAAGCTGTTCATGAATCTGCTAGTCAGTGTTTGTGGATGGTGGTCAGAGTCCTGGATTATAGACTGAACCTTGTTACTGTGGCAGTTAAAGTACAGCTGGTCAATGGAGGGCAGTTCAGTGCGAATGATGTTCTTAACAGACTTCGCAATGTACTGCCTTCCTGTCATGTGGCTCCACCATACCATAGTACTACTGTAAGAACTAGGGATGTAACGATACATTCAACTCACCATTTGATACGATTCACGATTCTGAGTTCACGATACAATTTTCTCATTTTTTGCAGAATGAGCTGCAGACAAATATATTCAAAAATATTCTTATATTTATCTTTCTGAACTGTTGACACTGTTGTGAACAGTGCAACTGAATTTGAATAAAATACTGTTGAAAAAAATCCCAAATCAAAATAAGTAAATAAAAAAAAATAAATCAAATAAATAAGCTAAGGTTTGCATGTGCAGCTTTTTAGCGTGCTTTGCCCTTTTAATAATCTTCACTCAGCTCACGGTGGTGCCAGTGGACCTGTTTGTGTATGTTATCAGTCTATTACAATGTTTGCATGCAGTTTATGTCTTGTCTGTGCTTTTCTCGCTGTTTCCTCCTCGTTTGTGATTACCGGAAAGCTAATATGCTGCCACACCGCCAATTGAAGATCGGGCGGTGCGTCCATCCATCCATTTTCTGAAACCACTTAATCCCAACTGGGATCGCGGGGGAGACCGGAGCCTATCCCGGGAACAAGGGGCGCAGACAGGAACCAAGCCCAGGCAGTCACCTACACACCGCAGGTCGCACACACTCACACAACTACAGGGCCAATTTAGACTCACCAGTCAACCTATCCTGCATGCTTTTGGACCGTGGGAGGAACCTGGAGTCCCCGGCGAAAACGGGGAGAGCATGCGAACTCCACACAGAAAGGGCCCTGGACCGAAGCCAGCACTAACCACTGTGCCGTCCTCAGTTTCAAATTCATTCATCATCTCGCGTTCGCTCAAAACCAAAAACTGACGTACGATGTCGACGTGATACGCAGTGACATCTGACGTCAAACTCACATTGTGAAATCAAATGTAATATTACACCAGTTTTTCTGTTAAAGTACTGTGAAGTACTCCTACAATAGTGATTCATTTTCCACATCAGCCGGTTTAAATCTTCATGCATTTGCACCGATTTTTAACTGATTTGTGATTCATCATTACATGCCAGGGCCAGCAGCTCTGCATGGCTCGACCCTCATAAACATTCTCCACACATGCTGTTCAGGCAGTGGCCACAGAAATTCCCCCAGTGAACTTTATGCTTTCTGTCGGAGAGTATGCTGTGTTCTGGCCTTAAACCCTGCATACTACTTTGCAGACTTTGATCCTCTTAACAACAATTGGCATTTCTGGTGGCTGAATATCCATCCATCCGTCATCCAACTGCATGCTTAAAAGCTGTGAATAATAGTAATAATTCTTAAAATTGCAACTATCTAGAATTTCAGCCTAGTTACTCAGCTAAATTACTATTTAAACCTAGAATAATTTCTATAAGGGGCGGCATGGTGGTGCAGTGGTTAGCACTGTCGCCTCACACCTCTGGGACCCGGGTTCGTGTCTCCGCCTGGGTCACATGTGTGTGGAGTTTGCATGTTCTCCCCATGTCGTTGTGGGGTTTCCTCTGGGTACTCCGGTTTCCCCCCACAGTCCAAAAACATGCTGGGGCTAATTGGAGTTGCTGAATTGCCCGTAGGTGTGTGTGTGTGAGTGGATGGTGTGTGAGTGTGCCCTGCGATGGGCTGGCCCCCCATCCTGGGTTGTTCCCTGCCTCGTGCCCATTGATTCTGGGATAGGCTCCGGACCCCCCGCGACCCAATAGGATAAGCGGTTTGGAAAATGGATGGATGGATAATTTCTATATGTGTGATAGAATCAAAAAATATTTTGTTTTACATATAAATCTTCACAAGGTGTATTACACATGGTATTCCCCAGACACCGCCACCCCAACAGATGCTTTGTTTGTTAAGACAATAGCTCAGAAAGTGGTTGATCGATCTTTTGCAGCTTTTACCAAGGTTTGTACAAGCCAAAATTAAATTTTGAAACGGATCCCTGCCACACCCTGCCCTCCTGAACCTCCCGTTTCCTCCCTAGTGTGGTATAACGTGCCATGCCTGTTCCGCGTTTGTTTTACCTCTCCTTCCTGCCCTTGTGTTACTCATTTCAGGTGCCTCTAGTTTGCTCCCTGCTTAGCCTTGTATAAATGTGCTTCTCAGTCCTGCCTTTAATGTTGCTGCTGCTGTTTGCCTGTGTGTTCTTCCCTGCTTATGATTCCCCCGTGATCCAGTTGTGATCCAGTTGTCTTCATATCATGTATTCAACTCTACTGCCTCAGTCCAGTATTATCTCTGACCATCATCTTATTGCGTTCAATATTTCCCTTGCTCAAAATATTAGCCCCCCGACTCGCTTCTATATGCCAAACGTACAATCACGTCAAATACAGCAAGTAACTTTATCGATAACCTCCCTGAGCTATCGTTTTCAACCAAACTAATGTCGAATTCTGCTGAACTTGATAGCATTACGGATTATTTAGCATCTATGCTTAATTCCACTAGAGAAAATTGCTCAGTTAAAAATAAAAAAGGTTGTACGAGGTTTACTTTGGGCCTCCGCCGATGCCACCCATTGTCTTACCATGTGAGCGTCTCAGGGACTATGCCCGGTGCCTAGGAACATAGTGTGTACGCCCCTCAGAGGGTAGACCGGTACCTGTCATCAGCGTGTGCGAACTCCAGAGGTGTAGTTTTGGTATCCACCTAACTTAACTTGGGCAGTCAAGTTTGGGACCCGGATAAATAAATGGGATTTAACCCAGAGGCTGCAAGATAGTATTTACCACCATAGTCCTAATAAGGATAGAAGTCCAATCTGGAAAGTTTATGAAGAAGTTAGCAAATCAGACAGTCATAAAGTAATCGAAACAACATTTATTAAAAATACTACAATATACAATTATTGACATGTGGACACATACTTGTAAATACATTTGGACAAATACAATATTAAACAATCACATTCCTCAGCTGAGAGTGAACAAAGTTCTGTGGAAAGTATCTGACTACAGATAGACTTTCACCCAGTTCTCTGCGGGAGCTCTGATTACAGAGTGACTCCCCGACTACTTCTGAAGCCCTTCCTTAAGTATCCAGACCAGGTGATGGCATGTTTCTGAAGACTGACTAATTTCGGTCAATGGTTAATTTTAGGGGCATTGCTGACCTTGGTTCTCAAGTCCCCAGCCAATCAGATCACTTTAGGGGGTGGTTGTAATTCCCTTGTTCTACCATGAGAGAATCTCTCTCAGTTTGGTGGGTTGAGCCGAAGTTTCTGTATTTCTCTTAGGAAAAGCTATACTGCCTTAAATCTGAGAGTATAATACTCCTCGTCTCATGCCTATTCAAACGAGACCAAACATGCGTGTATTTGTCCCTAACATCTATGTGTGCTGAGTTATCCTGTTTATAGTGGAAAAGGTGTCTGTGTCTGGAGGCTGACAGCTGTTGTTGCTGTGGATTGATTGTGGAACTCTGGTCACTCCGGGGGTGAAAGGTCTTGCTTTTTCTGTGCTGCTCCAGTTATTCCTATCCAGTCTCTCAGGAGCCGGCAGGCCTTTGCCTTCCTTAAAAGGGGTGGTTTGACGAGTTGAGTCCAGTCTTGCCTGGGCCAGCAGAGCTCTGAAATAGACTGATGCACGCTGATCAGAGTTGGGGCCTGCAGGACCTATAAGTTTTATGTCCTTACAGAATGTAAGTGGCATCATACTAAACTAGTGGTGTTCGAACTAGCATGGAAAGAGGCTATGGGTAGCTACAAAAAGGCTCTTAGTGCCGCCAAATCATCTAGTATCTATCAGAACTAATTGAAATAAACAAAAATAATCCTAGATTCCTATTTACTATGGTGTCCAAGCTGACTAATAACCAGACCACTGGTTATTTTCCAGTGACGACTTTATGAAACTTTTTGACCAAAAATATGCTCAATTAAACAGAACATTTTGAATATTGAATATTGGTTAACCAGTCAGAACTGATGTACTTAATTTTATCTTCAAATTCATCTACTTGTATGCTAGACCCTGTTCCATCAAAATTATTCAGCGATGCTCCCAGCATTGATTGAACCGCTACTAGCAATAGTTAAACTAAAACATATAATCATATTACCCCAATTTTATCTTCACTGCACTGGCTGCCAGTTAGATTTCGTGTTGACTACAAAACACTGCTCTTAACCTATAAAGCTGTAAATGGTCTTGCACCGCAGTATGTGAGTGACCTCATTTGCGTTCCGAATCATACACTTAGATGACGAGATGGAGGTATTCTATCCGTACCCAGAATAAAGAACATTACCTTTGGGGGAAGAGCATTTGCTCATAAAGCACCACAGCTATGGAATAAACTTCCTATTAGTGTTCGGAACTCAGACACAATCTCTGCTTTTAAGTCAAGGCTTAAGATGTACCTCTTTCGCCAGTCTTTTGGATAGTTAAATCTTCTTTTCTAAGGTGAATGGGAAATCTGGAGGTTCATAGTTATTTGAGATTGAAGGGGAAAGGGGGGATTGGTGCTGTCGTCCTGCCACTCTCGCCGATCACTTAAGCTGTGGATGGGAGGTGGCTTGACGCCAAAACCTCTGTAAACCCTCATGCCTGTGCTTCCTTCCAGGTCACTCTTTTAGGCAGGCTGTCATAGTTGCTTTAGTCCTGCCGGTTAGGTGTAGGGCAATAACTCTTCTCCATCTTCTCTTTTTCGAGCTGATACCGAGCCGACTACACCGTGTGAACCCGCACCTGGACTCCTGGATATAACTACATGAAACCAACTGGGACTTTATAACTATATGAACTCTAATGAATGTCAATGTAAATGCAGTTTCATGCTCCTTGGTCGCCCAGAGGAGGATGGGGTCCCCTTCTGAGTCTAGGTTCCACTCAAGGTTTCTTCCTGCTAGAGGGAGTTTCCTTGCCACTGTCGCCTCAGGCTTGCTTGGTGGGGTTCTGGCCGGTTAAATGTAAAGTGCTTTGTGACAATGCATGTCGTTAAAAGCGCTATATAAATAAAATTGAATTGAATTGAAGTGCTTCCTCAGATTCATTTTTAAATGTTCTCCAGCTAATTTCCACTATGGCCACGAGTTCTAGTATTTTAAATTAATATTGAAATGGTCATTTGGCTGAACAGCATCCCGACCTGTTAGAATCTTATATACCTGGATCATGTCCCCCCATAGTCTCCTTTGCTTGAGGCTAAACAGATTCAGCTCAGCGAACCTCTCCTCATAAGACATTCCTCTAAGTGCAGGAATCATTCTAATCATCCTACGTTGCACCTTTTCCAAGGCAGCAATGTCCTTCTGAAGGTATGGTGACCAAACCTGCACACAGTATTCTAGGTGGGATCTTACCAAGGAATTATATAATCGTAGCATCACTTCTCTTGACTTACATCTCTAGGTGTGTGGAGTTTAATCCAACATCCTTTTGCCTTTTTTTAATGCTTCCCCACACTGGCAAGAGTGGGACATGGAAGTATCAACATACACACCGAGATCTTTCTCGTAATCAGCTACCTTTATTTCAGTGGAACCCATAAAATATCTGTACTTTACTATATTTACTATATTTCTGCTCCCTGCATGGATTACCTTATATTTATCTATGTTAAATTTCATCTGCCACGTATGAGCCCAGTCGCTAATTAAATCCAGATCCTGTTGTAGCCTCTCTGGACATGAGACATGATCTAACATCAATCAGAAGATACCACACCAGCAGATAATGATTTCTGGAATAGTAAAGTTAAAGGTTGGCTAATAATACCCCTCATCTCTTTTAAAACTATAGATAAGATGCCATCAGGGCCTTGCGATTTATTTATTTTGAGCTTAGCTAGGCTTTGTACCACATCAGCCTCAGTTATACATATATTGGTCATAGACATCGTTGTATTTGTACTAAATGGTGGTAAGCTATTCTACTGTGAACAGCCATTGTAAAATAATCATTAAACTCATTTATATCAATTTCATTTTCAATTATAAGGCCCTTACTATCCTGCAAATGAGTGATTTTCAGCTTTTAGAGCTCTTTCGGAGTTAAAATATTGGAAGAAACTTTTAACGTCATCCTTATAACTGTTATTAACTAAACCTGTAGACTTAGATACTCCTGCTTTATTTTGAAATCATTAGTTAATTTCCATTTGTGGAAGAAAGCCCTTTTGCTCCTGACTTTATTCTTAATTTTCGTAGTAAACCACCTGCGACATCGCGTGCTGGACGAACAGGCAGGAAGCGAGGAATCAAGGATCCGGGAAACGGAGAGTCGGGAATGAGGGTTTATTGATGAAAACAGGTACCAACAGCGAGAGATTTCAATGACAGGACTGGGGAAACAGACTTGAATGTGGACTAAATACACAGGACTACTCAAACTGACAGAAAACAGCTGGTTACAATCGGGGCAGCACACATGGTTAATGAGGGGGCGTGGCACACACGAGGATCGTACAAGCAGGTCATGACACCAGCTTGGTTGCAGTTTCCTAGATTTAGTTTTTCTGGAAACGGGTATGAAGTTCTTTTGCACTTGCAACAATGTGCTTTTAAAAAATTCCCATGCCTCTTCCACAGTATTGCTATTTAACTCCATCCGATTTACAGTTTCTAGTTTCAGTCTCATACCATTGAATTACCCTTCCTAACATTGTATACTTTTGTTTTGGACTTGGTTGAAGACTCAGGCAGCAGGAGTTGCCCCAACGTTGGTATGTCCTTATCCATAAGGGGGAGTAAACGTTCTGGTTTCCCGACCTTATAGATGAAGGAGTTGGGGGATGTTGCCAGTGACCTGCCGGATTCCAGGCAGAACAGGCCTCGCTATGCCACAGCCCTTCAGAGACTGGGCCTTCCGTGCAGAACCTCTGCATCCAAATTAGACCAGTTGTTTAACAAAACCCTAAAATGGGGTTATTTTTGACATGGAACGGGACTTTGATTCAACAACCCATTACTTAGTTGCGGCAAGTACCCAATATCAAGTATAGCTGCAAAGAATCTGCCAGAGATTTTCAGAGAAGTTCCCCAGATGCATGGACTGGACTAAGGTGCGTCAGATTAAACAGGAGCCTGGTAAATTCTGTGAGCCCCACACCAAGTGACTGATGGAAACATACTCCAGCTACAGTGAGATGGACCCTCCAGCGGACCGAGAGTGGGATTCCCTCTGGGAGCGACAACTCGTGCAGTTGCTGGTGGATGAGCTGCAAACAGACATCAAGAAGGACTTCCAACCTCACAATCATTTACCAAACCACTTCAGGTAACTTGTAAAGATGTAGGTATTGGAGTATTCACACATTCATTTGCAGTGTCCACCTCCTGTCCGGTAAATTTGGCAGGACAAAATTTGAATAACCTATAGGCCAGACTCATGAATGCGGCTGAACGAGTAAAGGTAGAACAGGTGGCCAATCCTGTTATACAGTCCTAGTAGATTGAGAACCACCTGATTGCAACTGTAGTTGGAATCAAGGGCTGAGCAGCATGGTGGCCTGGGGGACAATTATGAAAACACAGACCCACTGATATCCTTAAAACCCACAATCAAAAGAGGAGTCAGGATGGCCAGTGACATGTGCTGGCTAAATGGGGACAACAAAGAGAGAACAGAACAAGGCAGGGAGGGATTCTGACACAGGTGCCATGCTACTTTGTTTAAATATGCTGTAATGTTTTAGTGCAAGCCTTAGACAATGGAATCTCTGAATGACGCCGCAGTCTGGCTCTTTCTGAAGGTCCTATACTGTAACCGTCCTGAGAAGTTGTTTGCATGCACTTGCTGCCTTGACACTTGTTGATGTGCGTGTGCCCTGCTCGAGCAGTAAAGGGGAGATCACATGCAGAGCTGATTTTCTGTAGTTCCTTAGAATAAAAATAGAATATTCTCTTCAAATAGGAACACATGCTGCGTTTGATTATTTCACTCCAACTCGGACAAAAACGTCACGAAAAACATCACTTCCCATTAGAAACGCCTCTTTTATGACGTTAATGTCTGACAGAATCTTCTTGTCCGAGTTGCCCCTGTGACGTAATTTCAACATGGCGGCTTACACACTCAACATTAATTCTATTTTACAAATCCTTAAAAATGTTTATTTTGTTAAATTTATTATTATCCCATCCATCCATTTTCCAAACTGCTTATCCTACTGGGTCACGGGGGGTCCGGAGCCTATCCCGGAAGCAATGGGCACGAGGCTGGGAACAACCCAGGATGGGGGGCCAGCCCATCGCAGGGCACACTCACACACACCATGCACTCTCACATGCATTCCTACGGGCAATTTAGCAAGTCCAATTAGCCTCAGCATGTTTTTGGACTGTGGGGGGGAACCGGAGTACCCGGAGGAAACCCCACGACGACATGGGGAGAACATGCAAACTCCACACACATGTGACCCAGGCGGAGATTTGAACCTGGGTCCCAGAGGTGTGAGGCAACAGTGCTAACCAGTGCACGACCATACCGCCCATTTATTATTATTATTATTTATAATTATTAGTAATTATTAATGTAATTGCACGTGTTCGATTTAGAGAATACCATATTGTGACCGTAAACAGTATCCTAACATGCAATATCAGATTTTTACCAGACTTGTTAGTGTTTTTGGTTTGTTTGTAGTTTGTTTGCCTCTCGAAAAAAGAATATCGCTATGAATGTACTAAAATACTTTATAAAGCTTTTAATGTGGTTTGACTAGTTCCTGTTTCTTGTTTATTTGTCTGAAATAATAATCTTACTCCATAACTGCTAAAATATAAAGCAACAACACAGCAGCGTATTCATGGAGGCAGCCATGTTTGTTCCGAGTTGTGCTAGCTTGAACGGGAGATTGTTGGATGTGATGTCACCCAATTTGGAATTTCCAAGTTCCGAGAGAAAAACGAACGCACCACAAGACTCTGGCTGGAAATTTCTACAATAGAGCCATTTAGTTATTTCTAGAAAAATATTTAGAGCCAATGACCTGATGTCATTGTAACACAGGTCACTGTCCGTGGTGCTGAATTCTCTACTTGATGGGCTGGTGCTGAATGAATATGACAGCTGGCCAACATGTCTGTGTGCTTCCACTGACTGGCACCCAGACATATAATGACTTTTAACAATGAGGAGGGAAACGTCCAGACAGGAAATTAGTCAACAGTAATTAGTAATCACATATAGTTCTCATTTATCATGATGTAAAATTCAAAAACCTTTTTTTTATTATTAAGGGATAAATGTAATTGAGTTTTAATGTATCCTTTCCGCTCTTAAAATCGCAAATTATTTCTGACTATTAATCTGCACATTTTAATAATTTCATTAATATTACCTAATTGGTTTGTCTTTTTTATTAAATTTTAAAACTAGCTGTACAATTGTTGATGTTGTTGCTGTTCTGAATGTCATTGGCCTGTTGCCTTACGTCTGTCTAAACATGAGTGAGGGGATGGATGCACTATTCTATGGGGGCCTCTGTAGAGAATAAATGATCCTAATTTTATATTGAGAGAGATGGTTAATTCCTTTTTAATCCATACTGCGTTCAGAGCCCCTGTTCTGCCGTTGATCACTGCTGCATATCATCCCCAAACCAATGGCCTGGATGAGAAAACGAATGATGACATAAAATGGTAAGTCTGTTTTTGAGGTTGTTTTAGAACTGTGTGAGACAGGCTCTATTCTTTTAACATTACATCAGGAATTACTGATATTATTGACAATCAATCCCTTAATATACAGTATCTCACAAAAGTGAGTACACCCCACACATTTTTGTAAATATTTTATTATATCTTTTCAAGGGACAACGTTAAAGATATGAAACTCTGATAGAATGTAAAGTAATCAGTGTACAGCTTGTATAATGGTGTAAATTTGATGTCCCCTCAAAATAACTCAACACACAGCCATTAATGTCTGAACTGCTGGCAACAAAAGTGAGATTAAAAATGATTTGTGGCAAGATCGGATCATGTGTGTTGAAGAGTTTCTTATGACTGACAAGTAGTTATTTAAAAACATATCTTGAAACAGCAAATTACATTGTTCTTAATGCTTTTAGAAAATGACTCTTTATAATGATCTGTGAATAATAATAATTTGCTATGAATGTTTTTCCACTTCAGCTTTCCACAATTATTCTTCCCGATGAGAAAAGCTACGGCACGTTTTTTGATGAAAAAAATAAAGTAGTTGAAACAATAAGCAACAACAGCTGAAAACATCTCCTAGTCACAGGAAAAACAGAAGCAGGCATGTGGTAAACGAATACAAAAGAGGTACCAAAACACAGTTTATCATGTTGGAGATGAGGCGCTTCTGTTCAACATGAGGAAGCGGGGACGGAAAGGAGGAAGAACGGAACCGGATTTTACCGGACCTTATGTCATCCAGGCAATATGTGGCAAGCTGGTTACACTGTCTAATTCTGAAGGGGCAACTTTAAAGAACAAATACAATGTAAACCACATACAGAAGGAGCCAAACTGATGTCCCAAGTCAGGAATCACACAAGGTGCCAGAAGAGTATAAGACCAGTAAACCTCCCTCTAGCGCAGAGCTTCTGACAATCGAGAAGGATGCTGACAGTTGAAAAAAAACTCATGTCTGTGTGTTATGAAAGAATATCAATAAATGTTTCCGAAAGGGGATGACTCATTTGGTAATTATTTACGGCTTATGTTATGGCTGCCAATTTACAGTCTTTACTGAAGTCTGACTTCTTTTGAGTCACCTTTAATATAGATTGGACACTCTCTATGCAATGTGCAATACTTACATAGATGGTAAATGTTTACCTGCTTGCACAGATGGATGATTAGGTAATTAGTGTAAGTGTGTGTGTGTGTTCAATCGCATGTATGTCCAAGGTCCATAGTAAATAATATACACTGATCAAGAGATGCCCGAAAGTGGATAAAAGAGGACATTAGTGGGTGTATCACTTAGTGTAACGCGTGCAGGAAAATGAGCAGGACTGCAAGCCATATAATGACCCTTGTCTAGCTCTTAATACAGTATGCATACAGTGATGTATCTACAATGGACAGCTACTATGAGCAGATAGCACAGTACAGGTGCTTATAAGATCTGTATGCTATTTCCATCCATCCATCCATTGTCCAAACCGCTTATCCTACTGGGTCGTGGGGGGTCTGGAGCCTATCCCGGAAGCAATGGGCACGAGGCAGGGAACAACCCAGGATGGGGAGCCAGCCCATCACAGGGCACACTCACACACTATTCACTCATACATGCATACCTACGGGCAATTTAGTAACTCCAGTTAGCCTCAGCATATTCTCAGCATATTCTTGGACTGCGGGAGGAAACCCCACGACGACATGGGGAGAACATGCAAACTCCACACCCATGTGACCCAGGCAGAGACTCGAACCCGGGTCCCAGAGGTGTGAGGCAACAGTGCTAACCACTGCACCACCATGCCGCCCCCTGTATGCTATTTCATTCTATAAAAAGAAACTTACTGTACTGTACAATAAAGTATTTCACCACTGCTTCTTCCTCAGCTCCCACTGTTTGCTAGCACATGCATCTTTTGATTTCTTAGTGCAATCTGTGCTTTATTTTTTTTTTGTGAAATGTAAGTGCAGTATCTGTTTATTAAGTGCTGTGGTTTAATATGTACATTATTATTTCAGTACTGTGTATACTGTCCTTAATGTCTTGCCTCTCTCGTATAACTTGAGATACGCCCAAATTGACTTGCAACAAGTGGTCCTGGTTCCAAATGCGGAAGGCGATGGATACCTGTATTTTATATGCTGTAGTGTGCTGGGTGTCAGACATTGCAATGCACCTTGCTTTGATCTTGACCTGTTAGATCAGAGGGAGGTAATCTTATCCAGAAAGGGCCACTGTGTATGATGGTTTTCACTGCAACTCTCTGAACAGCGAACCTAACAGTTATCCCAATACCTTGATCTTGCTAGCATATTTAAATGTGTACCTATTCAGGAATAGAGTGGTGAAGGCATTCAGAGGAGGACTGATGATTATCAGAGGGAACAAAGGGGCTGGGTACTTGTCAGTATCCAGTAGAACCACCAGACTCCTACACTGAATGGTTCTGGATGTGGCACAGACGTTAATCCCTCTGTATTAGGGGATCCGTCTCCAGTTTGTACTCTTCTAGTTAATAGGTAGATTATCAGGCAGTTTTTCACCCTAGTCCAGTACTCATTGACAGCCTAATACACCGTGTTTCAGTTTGTCTTGATAGTCAATACATGTCACAGGATGTACATTACTCTGATGGGCAGGCCCTCTTACATATGATGGAAATTGCAATACCTACTTTTGGCCACGAGATGGCAGCAAGAAAATAGAAAAATTATTTTCCCACGGTCTACTAGCAGCTTTTAGATGTTAATTCTTCATAAAAATAATTTGACTTGATCCAATGTATTTTTAATACAAACAATTACCACACAAAGCTGCTAGTTTCCTCCGGTTTCCCCCCACAGTCCAAAAACATGCTGAGGCTAATTGGAGTAGCTAAATTTACCGTAGGTGTGCATGTGTGAGTGAATGGTGTGTGAGTGTGAGCTGTGATGGGCTGGCCCCCCATCCTGGGTTCTTCCCTGCCTCGTGCCCATTGATTCCGGGATAGACTCCGGACCCCCTGTGACCCAGTAGGATAAGCGGTTTGGACAATGGATGGATGGAAATAGCATACAGATTAAGCACCTGTACTGTGCTATCTGCTTATAGTAGCTGTCCATTGTAGATACATCACTGTATGCATACTGTATTAAGAGCTAGATAAGGACAGTGGGTCATTATATGGCTTGCAGTCCTGCTCATTTTCCTGCACCCGTTACACTAAGTGATACACCCACTAATGTCCTCTTTCATCCACTTTCAGGCATCTCTTGATCAGTGTATATTACTTACTATGGACCTTGGACATACATGCGATTGGACACACACACACACACACACACACTTACACTAATTACCTAATCAACCATCTGTGCAAGCAAGTAAACATGTACCATCTATATAAGTATTGTACATAGCATAGAGAGTGTCCAATCTATATTAAAGGTGACTCGAAAGAAGTCAGACTTTAGTAAAGACTGTAAATTTCTCAGCCATAACATAAGCCGTAAATAATTACCAAATGAGTCATCCCCTTTCGGAAACATTTATTGATATTCTTTCATAACACACAGACATGAGTTTTTTTTCAACTGTCAGCATCCGATCCAAACGGGATTCCCATTTCCTTTCTGTGGGATCCAACAGAACACGGGCTGACCATCAGTCAACATGTCTTCAACCGTGCAGGACAGGACCCAGTCCAGGCCAAACCTCACGGTGCTGGTGTTAATAAAAAAAATGTAAGGAACATGCAGCTGCAGCTCACACACAAACACAGTCCACAGCATCCAGAAAAAGGTCAGGCCTTTTTCTTCTTTAGCTGACTCCGCCCAGACCTCGCCCCCTTTCTGGGCGCCTCGCACTATGCCTTTGAACTGGCCCTGCAGCTTGGCCCGTTTCCTGTTTCCCAATGCAAGTCATAAGATTCACCCGTAAATGATATTTTGAATCGGAACGATATTTATTACTATTGTTTAGATTAAATATATAACGGTTTAATGATTGAATATAACTTGATATTGTTGTTTGTGTTGTTTAGTTTCAGGTTCTAGTTTCTGTCTTTATCCGCTTTCGTTTCAGTAGGCAGCTGGTTCATCCCAGGCTCAGGGTCTCTCTGCTCTTCATCAAACCCACACCCCCAGTTTGGGAGCACCCTCTCCCTCTCCTCCCCCCACGGCTGTGACTGTTACTCCTCCTTGAGGAGTAACTGCTCCGCCCCCTATCCCAGCCCCTATACCCACAGGAGTGCATCACCCAGTGAGCCGCCGCCCTGCCTGTCCCCTCACACAAGCACACACTGAAATCATGGTCCTAAGCTCTCTGTGTGGGTCACCACGATAGTACAGCACACCGACGATTACCCTCTGACTGAATCAGAATCAGCTTTATTTGGCCAAGTATGTTCACACATATTGGGAATAGTTAGACATTTAATCAAAATAATTAAGACAAGACATAAACATACAGTTCTGTTGATATGCGACGCATATAACCTCTGCATTCACAGCACTGCTTCAGTTATCGAAGAGCAAATTTCCAAAACTCACTCAGTCCGATAACCTAAAGTAATAAGTCATAATCCTCTTCATACGTTGCAGTAATGGGAATGAAATCTCACTCAGTGTTTATGTAATGGAGCAATGGAATTTCGTGAAATTTCCAAAAGTCCACAGAAATATTTAGAAAAACATTCCTGCAGACTGAGTTTTTGATATTTGCTTTTCAATTAACACAATTTTCTTCAGTCTGAGGTTTAACAGAATTCAGCCATATGCTGTTAAAAAAAAACTACACAGAACAAAAACAGAATGGACTTTACATCTGTCTGAAAGGAAAGTTGACACAGGCTGCAGCAGTGAACAAATCAATCAATGTATTAAAGTTAGGCATTAAGTAACTGGAGGCAGTATATACATAACATGATAACATGCCTTTTCTGTATTGACCATATTAAGGACGCTGTAACACTGCCCACCACATACCTGCTTCATTTATTGTTTTATACTTGCAGCTGCTTATTCAGACAGCTCGTATACCTGTCTGTCCATGTTGCCCTCCCATGACAACTGGTCCAGCCTACAGGTGCCGTCCCATTCCGGCATGTTACCCATGAGTCATAGCGGCACCTCCGGGAGCAGCTCCAGGTGAGCCCGTGCCTCCCCTCCCCCACCTGTCCCCATGCTGAGTCTCGGGCCCCCGTCTTCCCTCTTGTTCTCGCCTATACCCACATCCTGGCCTGTGTCTGCATCGTCTCACCTCGTTAACAGGACTTTCGCCTTCTTCTGTCCTGATCCATTCAGGCCCATCATTCTGGGACATGCTTTGATTTATTTCGCCATAGTTACTCTTTGTTTTCCTTTGTACTTTGCACTCTACAAGTAAAATGAATAAAAAATAGGCATTATTTTGATATTGTTTTAGTACAGTGACACTAGTATATTTGTTGTTGTTTCCAGGCAACACTGCATGCTGATTTAACGTCTTTCCTTAATCTCCACCCCATTGCTCACACACAGCCAGTATCCCAGTTTGTGGTCAATGAGCTCCTCCTCACTCACCCCAGTCTCCTAGTCCAGTGGAATGTCCAACAGCTTGGGCTCTCAGTTCCTGCGTGTCATGCCCGGCTCGTCCGCTCCTCCTGTGTGCCACGCCCCCTGATTACCCACGTGTTTTCTCCCGATTTGTACCCAGCTGTATCTAGTTAATTTGCTCAGTCCTGTGTATTTCAGTCCGTGTCTTACCTGAGTCCAGTGTCTGTCATTGATGTTTGTATGCGTGAGATGTTTCCCCGTCCGCGCTTCCTAATTAAACTCCCGTTTTTGCCTGTCCGCTTGCTCCTTGCACGCCTTGCCCGCACGATCGCCTGCCTGCTTGTACCCGATCGTGACACTGCGCAGCTCTACAACTCATTACCCAGGGCTCTCGCACCCGGCCACAGTGCCCCTCTCAGGCTCCCCGCTGTATGACAGCACTGCCCCATCGGAAGTTCATGAAGCCTCACAGTACGACGCCTCTCCCCACGCGCGCTTAGCCACCACCGGGACTCCCATCACTCCTCCTTCCCTGTAGGGCGGCGCACTTCCATTATTATTACAGTTTCTACTGTCACTCTGTTGCTTTTCCTGGTGCTGGACTTTTGACAGATAAATACATTATTTGTTGCATTCAGTGACAAAAGATTGGTCTGTTTAACACCCTCAGTCTCCACCCTATGAGCCCCTTGTTGGCGGCAGAATCAGGAAGATGTCGGAGAAAGCAGAGGTAAAGTGAATAGTCACCTCGACAATAATGTGGAAACCGCTAATGGTGATCATGCCTGTGTGGGTGAAATGGATCACCACAGTATAAGCGGATGATGATTATAGACGATTTTTCCCTTTTTCTTTATGTCTGTTTACCATCTAATAGGCATTTTTTTTCTTTGGGATGCGTCTAGGTCAGATACGACCAAAATATTTTTCTCATTTCAGAAGTGAAAAAAAATATTGCTCTCAGATTCTGTTCAGTTGTAGTTTTTTAAAATAATGTACCTTGATTTGTGTTTGTTTAAAATGCCATTACCTGTTGCTTACTGGGCCGCTGAAAATGTCTGGCCCAGCTAAATTTCTTGGTTTAAAAATCTGGCCCAACTACTTTCCAGACCTGGACTAGCCCTACTGAATCATACACTAATGTTATTCTGTTATGTGGGCTGTTGTGATAGGGAGATTTGCTGGATGCTGCACGACGGGTGGTGTCCCTGCTGCAGAATGCCCTGTCTGAAGCAGCACCTAGAGACAGTGAGGGTTGTTGTTATCACCTTAATATTGTATATACGCAATCTGTTATTTCTTAACTAATATAATTGTAAGGTATTCTTCTAATATATTGTGCACAGCCAACAAAAAAGAGAAAAATGCAAAACCAAAGGAAGGCTTTCTTTTCTCTTAAAAGTCTTTTTTCTAAACCAACTGAGAGTCAGTTAGAGGGGTGTTCATTATCAGTATTGTTGCTGGCATTTCTGAAAATGTGCCAATTTTAGTCAAGTGGCTACTTTTCAAATGCAGTCCCTGGCCAAGATGAAGAAAGTTCATGAAGACTACATGATAATATTAAGCACTGACATAACAAACAACATTTTTTACATGCAAAATATACAGGAAATATACACTGCAACAGGCTAGGATAGACAAATAACCAAATACACTTGCAAGCCTGACCACTTTAGACCCCAGATTAGAAAATTGGTGAATGAGCATATATTTTTTCCAAGTTTTGTTTTGCTTTCAAGTTCTCACAAATAAAAAAAAAAAAAAAGATTTTCCCACTATAGCCAGATCCAGTTTCTGTGGGGGGCGGGGGGGGGTGACAATTTGTAGTAATAACTATTTCCTGCTGAAAACCACTGGTAAACTATCCACATGTCTCTGAATATCTGTGAGTCCCGAGACCTCCATGACAGATAGATATAAGTTGCTAGTGTTGATCGGCAGGAAATCTTCTCCAAAGCCCCACCACCACCTCACACCAATCCACCCAGGGTTTACTCCAAATAAATTTGCTGGTAATACAAACCGGATCAACTTGTGGTTTGTGTCCACGTGTACTAGAGACAAAGGCCCTGGTACATTCTGCGTACAACACAGCCAAGACTTGACAACCTTTATATGATGCGCATGGAATCAACCCTATGCATGGAGGCTGCAACTCTTCTCCACCGAACCCTGTAGCCCATTGACTGCAGCCTGCATTGACTATCCTGTAGCCTGCATTTGGTAGATCATTCTTGACAGAAGAAACCAAATTGTCAAGTTCCCTAACACAGAGCTCATACTCTTTTATTCTTCTTAAGATTGTTCTTCTTGAAACACCCATCAGTGTGGCTATGCAAGGCACAGGAAGTTGAGTATGGAGCATTTCTTTCAAACATTGTTCTTCAATCAAAATCTTGGGTCGTCTATTGGTGGCAGCGACTTCCTGTGTGACACATGGGGCTGGACGTTCCAGATGTGCCCTCACAAGGTCAAAGAGCTCTTGCAAAGCCAGGGTGATAGCAGGAGGTACTTCAATGTGATTAGACAGGGCCTGCAGAAGATACAGCTCCTGATGACAAAGGAACTCCAGGTAATCCAAATTTAGTGGAGTCGCGCTGAATCCTATTTCTATTTTATGCAGAAGACTTTCGAGAAGGTGGTATCTGAGCTGTTCACAGAACAAATTATAGTTAATGAGGTGTCAAGATCTTGTCTCTGATCCACACACTAGGCCTACCATTCAAAAGTTTTAATTATGAAAATGAAATGTTTTTGTTTTGTGAGGTGCTTGTTCATGTATGATGATGTAGTGGCTGCTCTGTTTGACCGTGGTAAACCTTTTCACAAACAATATAAGTGAAGAAGTATGACATTAGATCTAAGGACCAGAGTATAATAAAGTTAAATAAAATCCATCAAAAACACTTACTCAGTGGAGATTCCAATGTAGTAGGCAGACAACTTTATGGCTTTAATAATGAGTGTATTTAGCAGCTACAAGGACAAAAGATATTATAAACCTCTCCATTTTAATGCTAATTTAATAAACATTAACAGATAGCACTTAAGGTGGTTTCGCCTATAGTCTGCTAACACTAACCCGAGAACTAATATCTGAGGAGCGTTCTTCCCAGGATTTGAATTTATTAAATTGGCTTTGTGATGTTGTATTAAGAAATTTTATTCACAATGCAATTTACCGTACATTGGCCCATTCTTTTATATACGGTAAGACGAAGCGGGAAATTCGAGCGAGCGAGTGCTGTGCAGACGCGAGCGCGTAGAGGGGATGGGTTTTCAGCACTCGAGCACACGCACGCGCGTGGTTCGACTTTTGGCCCTAATTTAACGGCGAGCGAGTGAGTGAGTGCTGTGCAATCGCGAGCGCGTAGAGAGCATGGATTTTCTGTTTTTATGCGCACGACTTTTGGCACTAATTTAACGCCATAGAAATGTGTGTTTAAAAGGGGAGGAGATCGGGTTGCAGCGCTGGTGTGAGCGGTTTCTCCGGGCAGTTCGCTCGAGGCTAACGTGGCTTTGGGAACGTGGTGTACCCGTCACCCATGCCAGGGAAGAAATCAAAACCGAAATGCTAGGAATATGGACTTCATCTTACGTCAAGCGTTTTCCCCTCCATTGACGCCCATAAAGAAAAGGCTTAAAGTCCATATTCCTAGCATTTCGGTTTTGATTTCTTGTCAGGTAAGTCTTTATGGCCAGATACATTCGCGAGAAATTTGGTGATTTGTGGTGACTGTTTTAATACATTAAGTTGCGTTACGCATTTTCACATTAAGCGTTTTAGAATGTCCCGTGGCAGGTATCCCCTTCTATTGCCCTAGGGAGGGTTGTAACCCTCGTCTGTATATTAATAAAGAATAATCCTTCTATTCCTGTCTCATGTATCTGGACCTCCCCAGCAATTTAACGAAATTTGGTGGCAGCGGTTACAAGTGAACCCGTTTAAGTTTAGCGCTCATACTTCCGTCCATATGTTTAAGACCCACCTTGGCTGACTTAGCTGACATGTCCTGATTTCATAATCTTCAAATTTGTAATCTTTTCTCCTTCATCTAACTCCATGTTTTTAACTTCTTGTCATTTTCTTGCCGTTTGACTCATAGAAAATTATCAGACTTAAATGACACGTCAGCCTGTGCAGACAGCGATTTCAATGTTTTAATAAATTGGCCAGCAGGTGGGGGCAGTGCTCAATTTCATTAATGCCATTCAGAAAACTTTCAGGCTTTATGTCTTAATGAACAGCCTAGAAAAGGACAAAGCATTATATTACTGATGCATACAGCAGATCCCCAACTCAGGCTGTGTTGCATATTCTTAACAGTGCTACAGTATGTTCACACAGCCAGTACAAACAAACTTGCAAGATCTAGACCAGGGGTCACCAACCTTTTTAAAACGGAGAGCTACTTCACGGGTACTGAGCCATACGAAGTTTGATATCAGTTTTAAACGCCCTCCTAAACATGTCTAAACTTCATGCATGATAAACATGTTTTAAATGCTTTTTTATATTCAATTTCAAATCTATATAAATGCAAATGTGATAGATTAGAAACAGGACAAAATTAAATTTTAGATGATGTTCGCTGGTGAGTTGTGCTATTTTATAGAACAGGTCCACGGGCAACTCATGTGGTCATTGGGGGCATCCTTGGGGCACCATGTTGGTGACCCCTTATCTAGACCTACCACATCAGGTAGGAAGGTGCCTATTTCTACCAACTATTCAGACCATCAGACCCAAACCATACATTCAGTCATGCACAGGCACTCCACCAGAGGGCTCTACATTCTGTCCTACATCTGCTCACCTGTTAGACCCACACTCAGTCTCCATCCTGATTTCTACCTACTACTCGGACTATCTCACCAAAACCAGTCCTGTGGCCTGTTCTATGAAGCGGGGTTACTGGCTTATTGGGGAAACTTGTCGGATTTGATCGGGACCTTCAACTGCTCTGCCATAGAGAGCATCCTAACATGCTGCCTTACGGTCTGGTATGCGGGCTGCTGGTGGCCTCCTACCGCTCTGCCATAGAGAGCATCCTAACATACGGCCTTACGGTGTGGTATTCGGGCTGCTGGTGGCCTCTATGACTTTTTTTGTAGACAGTCCATCTGTGTGGTGCTGTTTGCACGAATTGTTTTGGGAAATGCACTTACAGTTTTGCAGATGTTAAGGGTGATTCCAGAAATGCATCAAAGCAACTGAGGAACTGCAATGTCACTGTACAGTTACTTATAATGGGCGCCAATGTAATGTGTAGAGTGGCAAATAAACTGATTCACCATTTACTCTCATGTACATCACTTAAAATGCTTGTTTTAAATGCAAATGTGTGAATGTAAATCTAAGCAGTAAAGCTACAATTTACATTCTGTTTGCATGGTGGAAAGAACATTTAATCTGCCTTTTAAGTGTGATTAGAAGATCTAATGCCTGTGTGCTTGTAATAAGATGGTCGCTGGTTCAAACCCAGCCACAGCACATCTCTGCGTCCTTGAGCGAGGCCCTTAACCCCCAGCTCACTGGGCATCACTATGGGTGGCTGCCCTTCGCAGACAACTTACTCTGTTTACTCTAAAAAAAAGAGAGCAAGTTGAGAGAGAAGTTAAGACAATTTCTCCACAGGGACCAATAAAGTATCAATTATTATTACTGTATGAGAGACTGTCTAATATCAGATAGATAACAGACTCATACTGTGCTGAGCTTGTCTGAGAGAGATGATTAGCAAATGCTCTCCCACAGTATCTCAGCACTCTGTACAAAGAACTTTATATGCTCAGTATCTGCTCCTGTTTATCTAATTGTTCTCATTTTAACTGGATGTTAAGGAGTAAATTAATAAACGTCATGTAAGTGCACATTAAAATGCTTTTTCACTGTTACTTAAGTTCCCATGTGAACAGCCAATCAGATCAGCCTGATGTGTGTCTCTCTGTTTCCTCTCTGTTTCCTGCCCTTTCATCCCGACCACGACCATGATCTCTCACTTAGCAGCAGAGCAGTTTATTCTAAACAGTGGAAGCACAAAAATGTTCAGACTCTTTGGTCTTCTCATTTTCATTAGTAAGGCCCTATAATATAAATTATTTTGGGATTTTAATATTTTCATTTATCTGTATGATGTGATCAGTGGAATTTGGCCATTTAATCTGCATCATAGTTAATAGTTATTTAGATTACTATTATATGTCTTATTTGATTATGATTTTTTTTGTTTTTCTGTTTTTGCAGACACTGCACTGACTACAGATGTTGTTCAGCCCAGTCACCTGATGAGGGTTCAGCTTGGAGACAGTGTGACCCTGACATGCTTCTGTCAAGGAGAAACAACTTTTGTTACTTTGTTTAAGCAAGCTGTTGGTCGGAAGCCCCAGCCCATGGCGAAAGCACTTCTCTACGTACCTGGTGAATTTTACAAGGAATATAAAAGCATAAAACGTTACTCCTTACTGAATGCAGAGGGGAGTTTTAACCTCACTATTTCTAACGTGGAGCCGTCAGATTCTGCAGTGTATTATTGTGCTGCTGTGTTTCTTCATGAGGTCACCTTCGGGAATGGAACCTTTGTCATAATCACAGGTAAATGAGATTCCAACTATTTTCATATTTGCTTTATTATAATGTCAGTAAGATTATTCCCTGCAAAATAATTTTGACAGTTTAGTTGTTTGTCAATATAAAATTAGCAAAGATACCTTATTGTCTGCTTTGTTCCATAAATGTTTTTCTAAACATCAAACAAAAATCATTCATTATTATTATTATTATTATTATTATTATACAATTTGTTGCATTTTGCTTGCTGTCAGCCAAAAGCCTAACCTTCTCTTTATACAGATGTTAATGTTACACATTGCAGCCTCTTTAAAACAAATAACATAAAAAAATGTTTGAGTTGTTATATACAGTATAGGACTGTGCAAAAATCTTAAGCAACAAAAGAAAATTATTTTTGACGTTATTTATCTGAGCAGTCAGTGTGTATTCACTCTGAAAAAAAAAATGCATGATTTAACATATGAACTAGGGATGTGCACCATTCAGAACTGATTTGAGAATGAAATTCTCAAATACGTATCCTAAAATTCAGGATTTTGAATACATATATGAACTTGAATTTCAGTTCATTTTGTTAATCTGAATTACATTTGAATTGTGGTTGAAAACAGGTTGTGGCATTGAAATTTATATTTGAATTTAAAGAAGAAGAACGAAAAAGGGTTTGGATTCAAATTCAAGTTCATATACGTACTGTAGGTGTAGCTTTTAACTAAAATATGAACTTTAATTTAAATATGAATTATACATAAACACATTAACATTGTTATACATCATTGTTATAAAAATGTCGTTTTGTAAAGAATGAAATAATGCAACATTTGAAGTGTCACCTAAAATAATAATTATACTGTCATTTTGTGCACCATGGTGGATCTGCTCATAGGAAGAGCTGAGTGTCTCTCCTTAAAAGTCAGTGTTGGCTGCAGTGACGGCAGTTTCTAACCTAAGAAACGTCCCAAACACTTTTCCTGCATCAAAAGTCAAACTAGTCCCTATTCCTGCCATGAAAGGTTCACATAATGTCACCGATACCTGAACCAACCATGTTTATCAGAGGATGCCAACCCTTTGGCTGCAGCTTTCTCTGCACACGCTGAGAGAGTCTTCAGTGTAGCAGGAAAAGATTTCAGGCCAGAAGATTGCAAATTAAATCATGAAACCTTTGAAGATATTATGCTGAATAAATGTAATAATAATGAAAAATTAGCAATGTGTATTGGAATAAAGCATAATTGTATTTGCCATGACGTTTTGCTTTTCGCTGTAGTGCTATGGTTGAACGGAAAAACTTACTTTTGTGTGCATAAGAAAATAAATAGGAGGAACTACGAAACCAAGTAATTCCTTTTACTATGTATACTTTTTCTTTAATGTTAAAAGATAGACAAACTAGTAATGGGCAAACAGCTCTTCGGCTCTTGAATTAAATTATGCAGGTACTACAGCAAAATGCTCAAAAATACCAAAACACATCAAGAGCTAAATATGCAAAAACAATAAATACCTTCCTGTGGAAAAGGGGCAACATAAACCAAATGTAAAGTCACGAAAATCATGAAAATATAAAGTACACTTTACACACTTCATTTCTTTGAATTGAAATTAATTATATTCATCTACCTTCATACATTAATACAAGACATTATATGATTATAATGTTTGTTATTATCATATAATTTTTATTTAGGTATTATGTAGGTGCAGTTAATGTATAGTGTTACCTGATATATACTAATAAGCAGTAATACAATAAAAAGAGAGAAGAATGTCAGCTGTTCTCCAAGAAGTTACTGATTTCTTGGATGGCTAGAAGAACATCGATTCAGTTCCCAAAAATCTGTAAGAACAATTTTTGAGGATCTGTATTTTCCATTGTTATTCTCAAAGGGCTGTCATCATGACTATTTTGCTTTTCAGGTAAAGACTCCAACAGCAGGACTGTGGTACAGCAGCCTGTGTCTGACACATTGCAGCCAGGAGACTCTGTGAGCCTGCAGTGTACGATAGAGACTGGGAGCTGTGCAGGAGAACACAGTGTTTACTGGTTCAGACATGGATCAGGAGAATCCCTTCCTGGAGTCATTTACAGCCATGGAAACAGCAGTGATGAGTGTGAGAAGAGCCCTGAGGCTGGATCTCCTACACGGAGCTGCGTCTACAGCCTCCCCAAGGGGAACCTCAGCCTCTCCGATGCTGGGACTTACTACTGCGCTGTGGCCATGTGTGGGGAGATGCTGTTTGGGAACGGCACATAGCTGGATATAGATGGTAACACCCAGTGTGGGGAGATGCTGTTTGGGAACGGCACACAGCTGGATATAGATGGTAGCACCCAGTGTGGAGAGTATATCTGCTTCAAAGTTTTATTTAGCTTATTCTGCTATTAAGACATTTATTTCTTTTTTTAATGTAATGAATTTTCTAATTTAAGTGCTTAAATTAAATTACACAGATGTTAATTTAATAATTATCCATCCATCCATCCATTTTCCAAACCGCTTATCCTATTGGGTCGCGGGGGGTCCGGAGCCTAATTTAATAATTATTTCAAATATTAATATCCATCCATCCATCCATTTTCCAAACCGCTTATCCTATTGGGTCGCGGGGGGTCCGGAGCCTAATTTAATAATTATTTCAAATATTAATATAAATTGTTAAAATGCAAAATACTAGAAGTTCATGTTAAAAATGGACTATTTACAAAACAACTGCTGTAATGTGTTATCGATTTGATCTTTAACTAATGTAATGTAAGCAAATGGGAAATGTGTCTCTATATCATTATGCTGAAATCTATCTCTTTGTTACAGGCTTTCAGAAGCTGCTGGATCCTCTTCACTCTGGCTTGCTGATAGTTTTATCTTGCAGCATTATTCTGAACGTTGCTCTCATTTGTATAAGATGTAAACTGACCTGTACACACTGTGCAGGTACGCTGCCCGGCTTTATGCACTCAGAAGGACAAAATGTAGATTTTAACAAATTATAGAAATATAAAATTGTTTTATGATAGATAACATTTTCATATTAAAACCACTCTTGCAGGTAATACAGTTTTAAAATCCATTATTAAATCTCACCTTATTTATATAAACCTTTTTGTACTGTAAGATTTACATTTTTGTATTATATCTTTCATATTTTGCAAAATCTATTGAAATATACATGTTGCAATAAGTTGCATATCAATAACTTTTATTACCAAGATCTCCTTTATAGCAATTTTATTATATATGATATATGAGAACAAATGACACGTATCCAAACATGCACACTTAAATTGACAGAAGTCATTTTTACTTTCATTTTTGAGACAAAAAGGATGTTGATTGCTTGAAAATTCGGAATGTTATCTGACCACGGTATGATACCGTGCGAAATTAAATAATATATTGATGTGTTATATATTTTAAACAGATGAAAAGAACAGTGATATATCAAAAGTGGAATGGTCACGCAAGCAAGTATGTAATAAATATTTCAAATTACAAATCGTCAGTAAAACAAATGAACCTCAGACTGATTTCCATCCTGGGATCAGCATTTTAAGTGCTATTTGTGAAAATAGGTAATAGCAAACCGATTTGATCCATCCAATTCTGCCATCTTTGTCTCCACAGTGCCATGACGAGGACACACTGAATTACGCTGCCCTGAACCTTAAGAAGCCAAAACCCAGGAGACAGAAGAAAGACGGGAATAATGACACTCTGTATTCTGACCTCCGCTACAGAGATTATGAATAAAGATGCTTCTCATTCATGTCAGTCACACAGAGTGTTCAGGGTGTAGCTTTAATAATGTTCAGAGGAGGGCAGGGGAGCCAGTGCTTCTGAGACTGAATCACGGGATTTTACGGAGCACCGGTGCTGAGTTTGGTGTCAGTGTGTTTGGGGCGCATTTTTACTGGAAGTGCAAATGTTCAAGCCAGACTGGGGGCTGAGGGAGGGGGAGAGGGGAGCCACAGAGATTATTTCTTCATGGCATGGGGGGGAATAAGCGGCTTTAATGTTGTGGAAAGGCTGAGTTGCTGCAATCAGTTCTTTGATGTCACACATGCTTACTTGTCTCCCTTGTGTACCATGCTGAATGGTTTGGGGCAAACGCACAGGGACTGATCGATTATATTAAACAGATGAAAGAAACTGAATGAAAATTTCAAGTGTTCTTAAATTACGTTTTTCATTTAATTGTGTGTTCTGGATGTATTTTTGAGTATATACATGTACCTGTATATGTACCTGTATATATACCTGTGTCGTTAATAACGATGTGGATAATTAAGAAAGAGGAGTTTTGTTTCTTGCTCCCTGTCTTGTTACTTGGCTCACAAACATACACACACATAGACACACACACAAACATACACAGACACACAAACACACACACACATAGACACACACACACACAAACACACATGCACACATGCACACACACACACTGCTACGGCTCTGTAAGAACACTACCATGCTCTTTTGTGTGAGTGGGGTGGGGGGTGTTAAATAAGATGAAAATGACAATGGCTGTACTTTTGTTATGTCAGTTGTGTTTCTATAGTCATTGTATCATATTCCACAAGCTTTTTATTCTACAAGATATACAAGCCAGTCAGTGTATTCAGTGGGGTGTTCAGGAGTCATTAGGTTCTGAAAAATGTCTTGCATTTAAAACATAATGTACTTTTGAATACTTAAGTATTTTTAGATGCAAATACTCCAGTACTTTAACTGAAGTAAAAAATTAACTGAAAAACTTTGAGTATTATTTGACGAGGAGTATCTATACTTAACTCAAGTAGTGAAGTTGTGTACTTTGTCCACCTCTGTCCAAAAGTGACATACAGCTGTAAGCTGTTTGGGTTTGTTTGTCTGCTGAGTGCTTCTCTGCAGTGCTGCAGATGTTTCCACTGGTTAGATGCAGCTCAGGAAGACTGACCCACTGACTGCACTGTGCTGGACTCACTTTGCAAAGAGTAAAAACCACACAGACAGAACAATATCTGCTTCTTGTAAGACCCTGTTTCCTCTCTACCTCACCCAGGTCACGCTTTCAAGTATTCAGCCTAAGTTA
This sequence comes from Brienomyrus brachyistius, assembly GCF_023856365.1. Taxonomy (NCBI): domain Eukaryota; kingdom Metazoa; phylum Chordata; class Actinopteri; order Osteoglossiformes; family Mormyridae; genus Brienomyrus; species Brienomyrus brachyistius. Next base: position 361,111 of record NW_026042383.1, on the reverse strand, counting down.
TTTTATCCAAACAAGCCACCATTATTATTCATGCAGCTGGACATTTGACTGGAGCACATGATTGCTACATATCACTACTGTACATGGAACGGAATGTACAGTTTTCACAACAGAACTTTAGAAAAGCAAAATTCTCATCAGTCCACATCTCTAACCACCACACATCCTAGGGCTCCCATTTATAATGGTACATTTTTGTTTTATTCACATTCTTTTTCATCACACAGATAAACACCATCCATTAATCTTACAGCATGTATCCTGGTCAGGGTGATGGGGACGACACCACCTATATCGAGTGTGATTTAAGGCCAAGACCTTAAAAGGGAGAGTCAAGACTGAGGCTTGTTACAAGAGCAGTGGGGCACAAAACAACAAACAACATCATTATGAATGTAAAATAAATGGATGTATATATAAATATAGGGTAATAATAGAAACAAAAAATAAGAATATATTACATACAGAGGAATATTATAGGAATATTAAAATTAACTTATACACAATCCTTAACTTATACACAATCCTATTGCATGTAACATTATTGCTCATGTGCCAGATATTAGCCTCCCAAAGGAAGCTGCCACACAGGGCATAATGCACTGGCTCAATGCAACACTGCACATCAGTGAATAAGGAGGAACAATATTGCAGATCAGCAGCAGATAGAAACTGTATCAGAAGACAGTGAACAGGGGAAAAGTTCAATGAGCAGAGTGCAGATTATAAAGCCTGACTGCTGTGGGGCCCAATGACCTGCGGTACCGTTCTGTCACACGCCGGGTGTCTGAGTCTCTTACTGAAGGAGCTGCCCTTACGGGCCTCCATAGTCTGCTGGGGGGGTGAGAGGTGTCACATAAAATTGATGACAGCCTTGTTATCAGCCTGCTCTCATCCATCTACTCTACAGTGCCAAGGGACGCTCCTCCCTGATGATGAGAGGAGTCTAAGCATGTGGACATTTGGGATAATGTGAGTTCAGAACTGGATGGTCAGCTGTACGACTTCCAGTCTGTAGGCAGACTCATCACCTTCAGTTATGATGGCAAACACAGTAGTATCACCTGCAAAATTCAGGATCTTCACTGGAGCAGCAGTGATTTGTGTAGAAATTGAAGAGAAGAGGGAGAGCACAGAGCCTGGAGGAGCTCAGTGCTGAGGGTCAGCGTGTCTGATGTGTGCTGTAAGCATACAGATGTCCTGCATTTGTGGAACATTTTGTTTGTGCTGCTGTTTATATGTGTTGTTGACGCTGCAGTCAGTAATTTTCCACTAGCAGTCTCACCTCTGCATTTTACAGGAAGACTGACCGACTGAGAGCAGAGTGTTTGTGTCTCTCTTCTCAGTGAGCGAAAACCACACAACCATCAGGTCCTCAGCTCAGGCCCACTGCTTCACTAGAAAAACCACAAAGGGTATTTTTATCTAAAAGTGGGTGAGCAAGTGAGATGTTATTGACAGCATGAATTTGTCTACTAACATTTTAAATTCAAACCTAAAAAGCAGTATGTCCAGGATGTCAGTAATTACATTTAGTCAGTATGAACAATTTGGGTGCAATAATATAGAATAATGTAGAATTTTGCATAATTCAGTTAATACCAGTAAGATACCGATCATTAACACTATAAGGTCATGTTGCTGAATCTCATTGTTAAAGTTAAATGAATCTACGCATTTTTATACACACAAGACTGTGCTTAGTTCATCTTTCAGTCAAAATCACACAGTGAGGCAAATCTGACCATCTTAATTGTTTTTGCTTGTGTGGAATGGCATCCCATGCAGGCCTGTGCTCTGTGCTTCCTGGGACAGGTCCCACCCTCTCCAGACCCCGATGAGAATTAGTAGTCGCTGGATAAAAGATTGACAAAAGATAAAAATACAAAAGTCATTCTTGCTGTCTAACCTCTGATTACTGCATGACATTTCTGATTTCTGATAACTGATAAGTAGAAAATATGTTTAGTCTCTTGCTTGGTGGTAAGAAAAAAGGAGAACCACAAAGAGCACAGTCATTTTCAAGGTTATTTCTCACTGGTCAGTGTGAAAGGCTGCGTCATTAATATAACGCCGGGCTCAGCACAGTGACTGCACCTGCGCTGCACTGTAGAACACAAGCCAGGCTGCAGACCATCAGCCCTGAAAGTTAAAACAGGACTCGTATGTGTGTCATGTGGTGTTTAATAAAAATTTACAGGACAGAACATAGTGGATTCAGTTTCCTTTGCTCTTACACTCCCAGTCCAAAGTGTGGCCACGACTGCTGTCAATGCATCTGTCTCTTTTTTCACCTTAATTTTTCACCTGTGTTATTCACCTTAATATCAAAAGGCTCCAAAGCAGTACAGTAATGCAGAACAAATATTGTAACTAACAAGGAAGTGGGGAGGTAATGGACAGAAGTGTTGGTTTTTGGTAACTCCACTCCTCTGACCTCCACTGTAATTTTAGGTTCCTTGGAACAATATTGTAAACCAGTCATCACACACCTAGGGGTTAAAGTCGACACCAACCTTAAGTTTGACACTCAGATAAGGTTAGTTGTCAAGTCAAGCTTTTTACAATTGAGGCAGTTGGCCAAAATAAAGCCAATTCTTTCTAGGCAGCACTTTGAGACAGTAATCCACTCTTTTGTCACTACTAGTTTGGACCACTGTAACGCCCTCTATGTTGGGGTTAGAGGCTCCACTATTGTTCACCTCCAGAAGGTTCAAAATGCTGCCGCACATGGAAATATGAGCATGTCTCCCCCATTTTAGCCTCACTCCACTGGCTGCCCGTACATTTTAGGATTCATTTTAAAATTCTGTTATTTGCTTTTAAAGCCCTCAGTGGTCTTGCTCCATCTGACCTCTGTGAGCTGCTTCACCCTTACACCCCCACCCGCTCTCTCAGGTCAGCTGATCAGCTGTTCTTGACGGTTCCTAAGACTCAGCGTGAGCTTAGAGGGGATCGAGCCTTTGCAGTCGCAGCTCCTAAAATGTGGAATGACTTGCCTTTTCACATTAGAGAGGAATCCCCTCTGTCCGTTTTTAAATCTCTTCTAATCTCTTCTCCTTCACCTTTGACACATTGTGAGATGTTAATTTTAATAGTAAATCTTATTTTAATCTTAGCCTTTTCTTTATTAATTAATTGATTTTTTTAAATTTTTATTAATGGCCTTTTACTCACATTGAATGTTTTGGTTTTTATTAAATTTCTTTTACTTCGTTTTTAAGTGTGTGAATGTTTTTATTTATTCCTTTGTGCAGCACTTTGGTCCATAAGGTTGTTTAAAGTGCTTTTCAAATAAAGAGCTGGATTGGATTACATTGGAAGATGGCTCAACAAATCTCTTTCACAGAATGTAAAATTCGACAGAGGGCGCAAGGTGACATTCTGTCAGGGGCCCAGAATTTTTAGCTACACCTCTGTGTTACTGTGTTTTTTTTGTTCTAGCCATCAATAACTCTGGAGTTGCTATATCGCCACCTGGTGGTGAAAAGATCAGACAAAAATATGTACACATGTTACCAACAGTTTGAAATTGAAGTGCAGAGTTAACAGGTTTAATTAATCGTCCCCACGGATGCCAGTCATGAAATTTGAGAATTGCAAATTAAAACACAGGAAAAAATCAGGAACACTACAAGATAAAATATTTAGCAAACACTCAATGTGCATCCAGGGTGACAAGGGACAACTGGAGGATGATATGACAATCTGACAGTGACATTCACAGCACTTTATATGTTGCCAAAAACAGAAAAGGGGATTAAAATCAAGAATCAGAAATCATGTATGAGGGTGGGGCTGCTTGGTGGTGCAGTGATTAGCACTGTTACCTCCCACCACTGGGACTCAGGTTCGAGTCTCCGCCTGGGTCACATGTGTGGGGAGTTTGCATGTTCTCTCTTGCTAAATTGGCCGTAGGAGTGCATGTGTGTGTGAATGGTGTGTGAATGTGCCTTGCAATGAGCTGCCCCCCCGTCCTGGGTTGTTCCCTGCCTCGTGCACAGATCCTTCCAGGATAGGCTCTGGACCCCCCGCGACCCAGTAGCATAAGCGGTTTAGACAATGGATGGATGTATGAGGGTGAGTCACAATGACGACAGCTGCTCTGTTGACTTGGTCCCAGGAGTCGTCAGCGTTGGTCTGCCGGGGCCCCCGTCCTGTCTGTGGAAGCACCCGTCTTGTTGGCTGTTCTCTCTGCCTGGGCCCCCTCTCCTGCTGCCTCACGTTTGGGTTGAAGTGGCTCCCCAGTGCTTCTGTAAAGCTCTTTGTGTATCTTAGAAAAGGGCTGTATAAATGTAACATTCATTCATTTATTCAAGGTCCCAGCCAGAAGAGTGCAGTACTACACTGTCCCCCACAGCCTGAATCAGCTGGATATAGGATTAAGACACTTCCTGCATTAGGCCATTTACCCTCAGTGTATTTCCATACCCTGACAGGATGGATGACAATACTATGGCCCTAATTTTCAATACACAGTTTTCACAGGAGTCTCACCCTCATCCACATTCTCTGCATTCCTTATCTCATGCTTCTTTGCCACCCGCATCTCCTCTGCCTGCTTTGTCTCATTTTCCCACAATTGAAACACCGTCCAATTTGTCTCTGTTTTAGTTCTACCACATTAGTCCCTGAGCAACCAGTCTGATCCCGTTCCTCTAATTTCAGATGCATCTGGCTTATCTGATTGGGACTGAAGCTGCTGTTACTAGGAAAACCACATTCGTCCCACTGGGGCAGGTCTGACACCGCGTCCTTCCCATATGTCTCCCATAATTGTTGTACAGAATTTCAGCTGGAGTTCTTTCCCAGAAGCAAGTAATTTCACTTTAGCACCTGTTCAGTAAAAGTCAAGTAGGTCTTTAATGTTATTTTTAACTTTACACAGTTGAGTATAGTACAGTTACAAAAGAAACTGTTTCCCTCGGACCAAGGTGCTACTTAAATTAACAGAAGACTAACACATACCAACCTAGCAACATACTGTATGGTGCATAATGAGCAAAAACTGTGCAAACATTGCAGGACAGTGCAAAAAGAGAGGACAACTGACACCAACGAGCACAAACAGCACAGTAAACCCAGTACTGAGAAGGCGCAGTTTGGTTGTCCAATGAGGTAGCAATAAAAATAAATAAAAGTAACTGTAAACATGGCGACAATAAGATAAAAAATAGTAGTTAAATAATAAAGTGTGTTAATGAGTGTATGTGTGTGTGGTATCAGATTAGTCCCTGAGAGTTCAGTAGTCTGACGGCATGGGGGATAAAGCTGTTTGAGTCTGGCTGTGAAGGCCCGAATGCTCCGGGACCTATTTCCAGAAGGCAGGAGGGTGAAACGATAATGTGAGGGGTGGGTGGGGTCATCCACAATGGTGGTGGCTTTGCGGATGCAGTGTGTGGTGTGAATATCTGTGATGGAGGGGAGAGATATGTTAGGGTTATCTTCTTCTGAAGATGCGCTGGAAACAAACCAGTCTCTGAACACAGAACAACACAGACAGCTGTGATGACGTTTTACTTGCTGCAAGGTGTAGGGAATCCACTTGCAGAGTCTCCGCAGTTTCAGCAAAATGATGGTTTATTGAACAGCAAAAATAATACAATGTAATACAGTGTAGAGACACACCGGGTACTGAAAGGCAGCTCAGATACAAATTGAAGACAGTTCTTCACCCCCCTTTATACCCAAAAAGGCCCTCCCCACCAAGGTGTTGTGTGTAGGTGTTGTGAGTGAATTTACATATAAAGAGTGACCCCCTGGAGTGTGAGGATCCTGAGACAGGGACGGGACAGGACAGGGTGGAGACTTTTATGATCATTGTAATTCAATTCTTATCACCTTATCTTATCCTTATCACCATAGTGGTGCCAACTGGAACCCCCATTCTCTCCCTGGCTTCCCCCATGATCATAAATTCCTAACATTGTCTGCATTCAAATGATCAACCAAGAACCTTGGGACATTTTTACCACTTTTCCTTACAAAGGGAAGCCCGGTCCTGACCTCGAGGTGTCAGCCTCTCAGTCGAACTCAGCCAACTTCGAAAGAGTAACTCCCCTCGCAGTGTCTTTTATTGAGGTACACAAACAGGATATGCAACTGACATTGAACATTGTTTGTCACCATATATGGGGTGGAAATATTCAAGCGACAGTTCTTGAGACGTGTTATTGCTCAATTAAGATCAAGCTGCGGCAGGGTGTTGTTTCTAAGCGTCTAGCAAAATGATGATAAAAAAAGTACATATTTCTCTAACACGATACTCCCAATGATTTTCTCACCTGTCATCACTATCTGTTGTAGGGACTTGTGATCTGAGGCGACACAGTTCTCAAAGCAGACCGTGATGCAGCTGCTCAGGGTGCTTTCAACAGTTCCCCAATAGAGTGTGAGAATGGGAGATGGGCTTTTCTGAGCTTCCGTGGAGAGTAGAGGTGCTGCTGTGCTTTCCTTACTATGGAGCTGATGTTGAAGGACCTGGTGAGATTCTCCGCCAGATGGACAACAAGGAATCTGGTACTCTCTACGATCTCCACAGATGAGCCATCGATGTGCAGCAGAGAGTGGTCACTCTGTGTTTTGTGTTCTTCTAACGTCAACAACCATCTCTTTGGTCAACATTCAGAGACAGGTTGTTGGCTCTGCAGCAGTCCGATAGTCATCACACTTCCTCTTTGTATGCTGAGTCACCGTTTTTATTGATGAGACCCACAACAGTCTTGTCATCTGCCTGATGTTGATGATGGAATTCGAAATGTGCATTGCTGCTCAGTTGTGAGTCATCGGAGTTAACAGCAGTGGGCTGAGCATAAAGTCCTGGGTTCCTGCTACAGCGTCTGAGCAGTTGCCTTCGTCGCCCATAGCTCCTGCGCAGCCCGAGCAGCCGCCTCCGCTGCCCCCTGCGGCCCCAGAGCCCGAGCAGCCGCCGCCTGCTTTGCCCGTAGCTCCTGAGCAGCCGCCTCCGCTGCCCCCTGCGGCCCCAGAGCCCACGCCCGAGGCGCTCCCTCCGCCTCAAATGACTGTGCCCCCTGGGGCTCTTGTTCCTGGCCCCACTCCTGTCCCTGACCCAGCTCCAGACTTTCCTGCCCTAGTCCCCGAGGAGGTCCCGGACAGTCTGACCACCGTGTGTGCCACGCCCCCTGATTATCCACGTGTGCTTCCCTGATCGTACCCAGCTGTGTCCGATTATTTTCAATCAGTCCTGTCTATTTGAGTTCATGTCTTACTAGAGTTCAGTGTCCGTCATTGAAGTCCGTCTGCGTGAGATGTTTCCTGCACCCCGTGTTCCTAATAAATCCCCGTATCCTGCCTGCCTTGCCTGTTTCCTGCCCGTCCGCCGCTCCCGTTAAATGGCGATCGTGACACAAGGCACACGCACATCAAGTACCAATGCAGCAAATACAGATGAACAATTTAGGAGGAATACTAGTCAAAGGAAGGAAGAAAAGCAGCCCACCCTATCTCATGGTCACGGACACAAACATCAGGGAGTGTTATGAAGAAGACATCACACTTAACACCATTGGTTTTATGCAGTGAATTACACCAGAGAGAGTTTTTACATTCTAGCTGTGTTACGTAACATTCCTCAGCCTTCAGGTTTTTTCCACACAATGCACGACATGCAGGGGTGCCAAACAAAACAGCGGAACTGCAGTGTAGCCAATTATTTGTTTCAGTAGTTTTAAGAAAACTAGAACATAAAATGTTTGTTTTACTTAGTCCACAAAAGAGTTTTTACCTATCTTAGTGTATTTTACATCACATACACTCTCGGTCCGTTGTGGAGTCCATCCCACTGTAGTTGGAGAATGCTGCCATCAGTCGCTTGGTGTAGCTCTCGCAGGATTTACCAGGCTCCTGTTTAAACTGATGCATCATGCCCCAGTCCATGCGCAGGAGGACCAGTCTCTGAAGGGCTGTCGCATGGTGAGGCCTGTTCTGCCTGGGGTCCAGCAGGTCACTGGCAATGTCCTTCAACTCACAGTGGGCTTGCGTTCATAGTGGGGTACCGCAGGGTTCGATTTTAGGACCACTATTGTTCCTAATTTACATAAATGATATGGATACCAATATATACAGTAAACTGGTGAAATTTGCAGATGACACCAAGGTGGGTGGTGTAGCAGATACTGAATTAGTGGCTCAGCAGCTACAGCGGGATCTTGATTTAATTAGTGACTGGGCCGATACCTGGCAGATGAAATTTAACGTCGATAAATATAAGGTACTCCATCTAGGGAGCAGAAATATAAAGTACAGGTATTTCATGGGTGTCACTGAAATAAAGGTAGCTGATCATGAGAAAGACCTTGGTGTGTATGTTGATGCTTCCATGTCCCATTCTCGCCAGTGTGGGGAAGCAATAAAAAAGGCCAATAGGATGTTGGGGTATATCTCCAGGTGTGTGGAGTTTAAGTCAAGGGAGGTAATGCTAAGATTATACAATTCCTTGGTGAGACCTCACCTAGAATATTGTGTGCAGGTTTGGTCACCATATCTTAAAAAGGACATTGTGGCCTTAGAAAAGGTGCAGCGTAGGGCCACAAAAATGATTCCTGGTCTTAGAGGAATGTCATACGAGGAACGGTTACTTGAGCTAAATCTGTTCAGTCTCAAGCAAAGGAGATTGAGGGGGGACATGATCCAGGTATATAAGATTCTAACAGGTTTGGATGCTGTTCAACCAAATAGTTACTTCAGCATTAGTTTAAATACACGAACTCGTGGCCATAGGTGGAAATTAGCGGGAGAACATTTCAAGCTGGATTTAAGGAAGCACTTCTTTACGCAGCGTGTAGAGTATGGAATAGTCTTCCTGATAATGTAGTGCAAGCTGAATCCTTGGGTTCCTTTAAATCAGAGCTAGATAAGATTTTAACGACTCTGAGCTATTAGTTTAGTTCTCCCCAAGCGAGCTTGATGGGCCGAATGGCCTCGTCTCGTTTGTATAGTTCTTATGTTCTTATGTTCAACTCCTTCATCTACAGTGTCAGATGAGCAAACCTTATCTCCCCCTTGAGGATTTGGACATACCAACATAGGGGCAAGAATTTCTGCTACCTCGTCCTGCTGCCTGAGTGTTTCGCCACGGCACTTCTTCACCGAGAAGGAGGTAGAGTCGGGTGCTGAATGGTTATGATCCTCGTCTGCAGGGGGGAGAGGGGAAGGGGCAGGGGAACCACTGGCTACTCCTCCCTCGGTGGCATAAGGAGGAAGCTGCTGTTTGGGCAGCAATGCTTGGGCAGGAGCCACACAGTTTATTTCTGGGTATCTAATTAGCGGACACCATTAGGTCCCTTCAGGGGCTCCACAGACAAACTCATTGACAAAATAGAATTGTCACAGAAAAATTCTTTGTCACATGCTCAGTCGACATGGACTGTGTGCTATTTACATATTTTTGGCACAAACGAAATCTCATATGCATATCGATGTATCTTTGGCACAAGTGGACCTCCATCACTTTAAAGAGGGTAAACTCTGATCAGGAAATTTACGACGTCAGAATAAACGGATTTTTTAACAGAAGTAACTGACATGCCCTAATAAGGAAATGCATACAATCAGAATACAATATCTGTGGTTTTTAACAGTGGTAACAATCTGATAATGAAAGGAATCAGATCAACATTTCTATAGCATGTAACAGAGCTTGCTCCCCTCCAGAACTCATTGTTCCAGTAGTTATCTGAAATCATCTGCAGGAGCTATTCTTTTATTTGTATATTAAGCATAATTATTCATGAATATTATTGATTATGTTTATTTGTTTAATGTTTTTATTTATTCGTATTTATTGTTTATAATATAATGTTATATAGTATTGCAACACTTGAAACGAGAGGTACTTGCCTGCCTTAGTGATATTTACTATTGTCTAAGTGTATTCCCACCTGTAGGAGGCAGCAATGGTTGTTATTAAAGGTGCTGAGATTACGCGGCTCAGGGCTGAAGGTGCAAAGTGAAACAGTCATTGACCGTATTTGCCATGTGTGATGGTGTCTGCATATCGGCCCTTTTGCGCCAAACAAACCAGTTCAAAGTACTGTGTGTTAAAATATCATATGAATAAATCCTCTCAAGAACTAAACTCAATATCGTATCCTCATCATTCAACGCGTCTGACTTTTGCACCTCTTACCACAAGGCAGTGGATTACATGGGGAAATTACAAACAAGGAGAATTTAATCTGTTTTTCCTCTACATTGTCGTTATTCAGAATATTACAGACTATGAACAAAAACGGACAATGTAAGAAAATAAAAAAATGTGTATGACAGAAAGCTAGAGTATTTTTGCAATGGTGAGCACTAGCTGGTTTATGTACTAGCTCACACTCAAGAAACAGCATAAATGCTACTCATACACAGTTGGGGGGCAGGGGTCAGTCCTTGTGCCTGTAATGAGGTCACCAGTTGAAACTAACCCAGCCTCAGCACGTCTGTGGGTCCTTGAGCAAGGCCCTTAACCCCCAGCTCCCTGGGCGCCCCAACAGGTAGCTGCACTTCGCGGACAACTTACTCCACAAAGAGTAAGTTGAGGGAGACATAAAAAACACAATTTCCCCACGGGGATTAATAAAGTCCATCCATCTATGGAATATTATTTAGCACTATATAACGCAGAATATAAGAATTACGATTTTATAAAAAGTATGCCAAATATCCATGATATAATCATTACAATGTAAACATTATAATGTAATCAACACAATGGAACCAACTGAGTATGTATTTGCACCTTTTGTTAGTCTGAGTTTCTGTTAGCTACTTTGTTAGTCCTGAATCTATGAATATTCACATTTTTATCGCGTATATTTTATCACTATGTAAAAGGACAAATATATTATCAACCTTTTAGTGAGACAATGTGTAAACGGCTGAAACTACCAAGGTTTACTACTGAAGGAAGGGATTCACCTGAGTTCACCAAAAGTTCATGGCTGAGTATTTTTAAAAAACCAAGTGGAGCTGCTCGCGCCACTATTATGTTCAACCGAGAGGCCAAACGGTAAAAGAAATGACTGTCAAACTTATCACCTAGGGGTAAATATAAATCTATACAAATATCACCTGCATGCACATTACTTCTTTTACAATAACCAACTCCTGATCCATACTGTTAGTCGTGAAAAAAATAACTATTGTGTACATAGAGGCCCTGTGTAAAAAGATAACTGCCAAGGAAAAGATCAAAAACATTTATTTCAAGGATTCAAAGTTTTTATGGTCATGTACAGTGTACAGTGCAGTTCTTATTTGATTAACTTGAATGTCTTCACAGACAAGACGATTAAACAAATAAAGCAGCGCAACATTATAGTAACTAACAACAAACAAAGCTCACGAGTACTATTACAATATTCATATCATTTATTTAAATTTAATTTTACCAAGTAAATTAATTGAAAAGCAGTTACCGCTTTACCTGCTTCTCGGGAGAAATAGCAGATATACAAACGTCATGTATGTAACTAAAATCTTAAGCCAATAAGGGCAAAGTTGTGTCGTAATGGAGGCGGATCCAGCCTGTGCAGCCTGCTAAGAGGTGCTGCCTGATGTGTCTTGCTCTCGCGGAGTTTTGGTACCATGTGACATGGTGACGTAATGCAACGGGCGATAAAAAATATAACCATGATGCATTGCGTCAGGACCAGAATGCATTGCTTTAAGCTAGCGCTGTATGTGGGTGCATGAAGTGGAAAGCACCCAATAATAAACATAACATTTTTTTAAAAATGTTTTCTTCACCGGTGCAGTGAATTTAAATAAAGAGCTATGATGGTGCTGCAAATGGCTTTGCATAGTAGTTAGTAGTAGCATTAGCCGCTGTGTGCGGCATTAGCTTTCTACAGTCCTTACAGATGGTTCGTGTTTTGTCTGTCTCCCTTTCGCCATTTATATTTTCCGCCGGGCACCCGAAATGCTGACACACAAAAGATTCAAAAGTGTCTGGGGTATCTACTATAGTAATTTAGTCAGATGCCGACATATTTACAGCAGCTCATTTGCAGCGCATTCGTGAAACGGCTTTTCGCTCCAACGAGAAATCTCGTCATGTTGTAATATCGCGAGATCTCGTGACACGCGTTTCACTCCCACTTCTTAGTAACAGTCATGATTTGATAAAGTGACAACCTGCGTAATAATTGGTAATACATAGAGTTTGCTATTGTTCAGGCTAGCAGACTGTTATGGCTTGAGGTTAATGGTGCCTGTTACTTGTGAATTTTCACATTTGCATGGATCTTCTGCCTCGTGAACGTGAAACGGGTAATTATGCTAAAAGAAGAAAAAAGCAGAACTGCAATGTGTGTAAGGCTGGTGCTGATTTTTCAGTCTGAACACAGTAAAATTTATACAAATTACCTGTATTCAAACTTGTATTCTTTATATAGTTTGGTTAATTACTATTTAAAAGTTTTATCTGCGCTCCATTGTATAACTTATATTGGAGACTTGTATGTACTTTTCGATTGGAAATGGTTAGCTGTATACAGGGGCGCCGCTAAGGGGGGGAACAATTCTAAGGGCCCACGCCCTTTAGGGGCCCCCAGAGATCTGAATGGGTGTGGTAGGGGGGCCCAACCTCATATTTTGTCATAGGGCCCAAAATTGCTAGCGGCGCCCCTGGCTGTATATACTTTGAATATTTTTATGATTAATTTCTTTGTTTATTTAATTTGGCAACAGATCTGCACTTTTAGCAGTATTGCTGTCAATTTTTGTGAAAGTTGTTACTAAATAAAACAAAAGAAGCAGACTTGTGTAAATCCTATATTGGTCGTGTATTCTTCCTGTAGCGTAGTGACAGCTTTTTGTACGGAAGCCGTGAACGGCTGTGCTTGCAAATATATTTTCTTCTGAATAATTAGAAGGATAAGCATATTTTGTCGCCACCGCGAGATAGTCATGCCATACACAGCTCTGCTCGTTTTTGTACTGTAACCGTGTTACTTAATTTGCGAATCCATGAATTTAACGTTGACATTAAGTCAACATTGACATTGACAACGTTGACATTAAGTGTTGCACCTATCTAGTGTTTTACCGTGAAGGGCATGTTATATCTTGTCTCTAAGTCGCACTATGGTCCAGGGGAATGCTATGTCATATTAGAACATGTGTCGATGATGTGGCAATATAAATATTTTAGAATACTGTCAGTTTTAGTTTCAGAAATCCATCATTTGAGAAAAAAGGCCAGTCACGACAAATATATATGGAATATAACAACAGAGGTTAGCTGTATTTGTTTAAGTGTAAAGATGCACATAGAAACATGCATGAGCTCATCTGAGAATAAACTGAATGCAATGAAGATTTGTGACTCCTGCTGGAAAATGCGAATAGTGGCAGGGTCTTCAAGCAGTACATTTGTCTGAGAGTCAGTTAATATTAGGAAAGGCACCGTTTTTTTTTCAATGGCGCTAATTATCAAGAAGGAAATGGAGTACCCCAGTACCTGGTTTACGGGCACTGGAAGCTCCAGTATCAGTCAGACTTTCATGTAAGTATATGTGTGTTTAATGACTTGTGCATGTTTCATCTTTACCAGGGGCAGAGGGGAAACTCAATAAATAGCCTTCTCTCACACTTCCAGGCCTGCAGAACTGAGCATGTCCCCTGGTTTTGTGCATATGTCTGTAGGCTTTGAGTTTTTCCTATGGGGGCTTCAATTTCCTCCCAGAGTACAAATACGTGCAGATCAGTTGCATTGGGGAGTCCATACTGTGATGCTGAGTGGGTGTAGGAGGAGATTGAGAGATGAAACTCCGGATGATTTACTCCCTCGGCTAACTAACCAGAACAGGATCGTACCAATACCAAAATGATAAGTTTATAAATGTTTTTCACTACCCTGATTCATTCAGTTATTTCTGTTTGTTAATTCCATCCCCCAAGCAAATACATAAATAAACAAACAAATATTCAGGGGGAATGTGTCATAGGTGATAGAATCAGTGGATGAATCTAAAGAAAAAAAGTAATGATTTCTTTCTCTCCAAAACACAATGCACAAAACTCTTAAGTTAGGTAAGACATTGAAATTTTATGACAGTAGCATGATGCAGAGGAACAACAGAAGGAAAAATCTAACTAAACCTGAGTCAACTAGGACTAATTACACTAAATTAAGTGGAACACACAAAATACCTAAAACAACTTAATAAACAAGCAAGAAATATTACATTTGATTAACTATACTGATGCCTGAGGGAAGTTCTTGTGCATAATGCAGCAAGTATATACAGCTGCAGAGACACTACACATAGTGCAAATAAATTAAAAAGTATACAGTACACACACTGATTCCTGAAAAATCTAAATACCATGGAATACTAATGAAATACTGATGATGATGATAATAATAGAAATAATAATGAATTAGTTTAGGGTATTATGCAATTGACATGTACAATTAAAAAAGAAATTGCACCAGACATTTCCTGTGGCAAAGAAGGGTTGCTTTGTGCCACATTACTCAAGTCAATTCACTTTATTTTGTATAGTACATTTTCATAGCCTTACATTGTCTCAAAGCACTTTACTTTGTCCCTGCCCAATTGTCCCAGTGAGCAAGATCTAGCCTGAAAAATTAGAAAGCGACATTGGCAAGGATAAACTCAGTCATAGTAAGAAACCTTTGGAGGAACCAGAGTGAAAGGGGGAGCCCATCCTCCACAGGGCAGAAGTCAGGTTAACAAAGTCCTGATTTATATGGTTTATATGGTTCAATTAGTTAAGTCCGGATGTAAATACAGAATAACTGGCAGCAGGGCACACAGGAAAGACGTAAACAGGCAGGAGGGCAGGCAGGAGGGTGGCACAGGCAGGACGTAATGGGCAGGAGGGCGGGCAGGCAGGGCAGCACAGGCAGCCAGAACTGTTTTGCCACTGCAGTTTGTTTTACAATTTCATCTGCATTTGTTCCCCCAAGGTATAACAGCAGCTAATTTATGAACATGCTGCTTTTCAGAAAAGTTTAATTTCCAGGAGCATGACCAGTGCATACATTTAGTGTTGATGGTTCTTTGTAAAATGGATGTTCTGTACTTTTATTGATCTGTCCATCCATCCATCCATCCATCCATCCATCCATTCATCCATTTTCTAACTACTTCTGATGAAGTTCCGGGTTATGAGGTATCCTGAAGCCCAGGCAATATGGGACAAACACACACATGCACACACATAGGGTATACCTATCCTTATGGGGCCCGCTCATTGACTTCTATTGGATAAATGCTAACGCTAACTATGACAATCTTAACCCCCACCCTGCCCTAACCATAACCATAAGTAACCAAGCAAAATAAAAGAGGTTTTGCATTTTTAGTTTTTCCACAGCAGTCACAGATTTTTATAAAATAGAGTTTTCCTGGTTTTCAGTTTCGTGGTCCCCATAAGGGAAAAAAAAAACAGGTATTTATCACGCTATGGGGTAGGATAGGTATACCCGCTCGCACACACACACACAGACATGCACACAAATGGATAGATCACCACAGTTACTATGGATGTCGATCCTGCAATAATGAGACAGAACTATCATACTTAACAGGATCATATCCCTAGTTCTACATATGCATAATTATATTTAAAAAAGATCCCACGCACCCAGCACATGAGATGTTTGAACTTCTGCCCTCTGGTAAACGTTACCGCAGTATGCATTGCAGAACAACCAGATTTAATAAGAGCTTCTAACCCCAAAGCCATCAGAATACTAAATGCTAATGAACATACGTTTATGTGAAACCCTACTCTCTCTTACTCTCTGTGCACTTTATTACCACAACTGGTATTAAGTTTCATTTATCATTCTCCCAGCCAAGCAAGCCTGAGTCCGGCTTCCACTCCCCCGATCCCCAGCAATGTTAACTTGGAAGGGCGTATTCTGTATGCACAACTGAGACAACCCAGGTGGAGCTCAGCTTATCGGCTGGCAAAATTGCCTTCAGGTATCACCCACCCTAGTGAGAGTCCAAGCTAGGGCCGTTCTCAGAACTCACCCTAAACAAAGTCCTGCTCAAAAGTTGTAATGACCGCCTGAGGTACCTGTCAGCCTTGCCCGTAATGAGTCAGTGGGTGTAGCCGGGCTGACACGCTTTTGGGCATCCAATTGCTGAGAACTCCCCTTCGGTTCTGACAAACTGTACGATCACAAGCAGTGACAGCAGAGCCACAGACAAGCTCAACCAACAGAGAGCGAATGGTAAGCACCCAGCACCCGAAGGGCTCAACTGATCACATCCAAACGACTTCCTGATGGGATTGTGTACGTAACTGGTTTACTGTTGTTAATAGTGGTTGAACTTCTATGCAAGTCCCCTTGTTGGGGGAGAGGGAATGAATGAAAGCATAAGGTGAAATAAAACCTAAAATAAATCAAAAAGGTTAAACGGGAATCAAACCAAATGAATTGTGTTTCTTATTCAATTGTAAACATCAATTAGTTATGCAACAATAACCTAATTGGATGTTAATGTATTGTGATCAAACTGATTTAGTCCGTGAAGTTGATTCCTGCTTTCAGGCAAGAACCTGTGTGTCCAATTATGCGTGTTGTATCACCGCAGTTGACCACCAGAGACCCAACTCAGATGTTGTTAACCTACTATGGCGGACCACTAGAGGTGCAATTTCAATGGAGTGGCACTGCTATGGCTTGCCACTAGAAGCGCAATTTCAAAATTGAGTGGTAGTTCTATGCCTGACCACTAGAAGCGCAATTTCGAAATGGAGTGGTAGTTCTATGCCTGACCACCGGGGGCGCAATATCGAAATGGAGTTGTAGTTCTATGCCTGACCACTGGAGGCGCGATTTTGAAATGGAGTGGTAGTTCTATGCCTGACCACTGGAGGCGCAATTTCGAACTGGAGTGGTAGTTCTATGCCTGACCACCGGGGGCGCAATATCGAAATGGAGTGGTACTTCTATGCCTGACCACCGGGGGCGCAATATCGAAATGGAGTGGTAGTTCTATGCCTGACCACCGGGAGCGCAATTTCGAAATGGAGTGGTAGTTCTATGCCTGACCACTAGAGGCACGATTACGAAATGGAATAGTAGTTCTATGCCTGACCACTAGAGGCGCGATTTCGAAATGGAGTAGTAGTTCTATGGCTTGTCACTAGAAGCGCAATTTCAAAATTGAGTGGTAGTTCTATGCCTGACCACTAGAAGCGCAATTTCGAAATGGAGTGGTAGTTCTATGCCTGACCACCGGGGGCGCAATATCGAAATGGAGTGGTAGTTCTATGCCTGACCACTAGAGGCGCGATTTCGAAATGGAGTAGTACTTCTATGGCTTGCCACTAGAAGCGCAATTTCAAAATTGAGTGGTAGTTCTATGCCTGACCACTAGAAGCCCAATTTCGAAATGGAGTGGTAGTTCTATGCCTGACCACTAGAGGCGCGATTTCGAAATGGAGTGGTAGTTCTATGCCTGACCACTAGAGGCGCAATTTCGAACTGGAGTGGTAGTTCTATGCCTGACCACCGGGGGCGCAATATCGAAATGGAGTGGTAGTTCTATGCCTGACCACCGGGGGCGCAATATCAAAATGGAGTGGTAGTTCTATGCCTGGCCACTAGAGGCGCAATATCGAAATTGAGTGGTAGTTCTATGCCTGGCCACTAGAGGCGCAATTTCGAAATGGAGTGGTAGTTCTATGCCTGACCACTAGAGGTAACCAAAGATATAGCTAGGCGGTTGCCGACGCTAGATGAGTGACACACACATTTAATGCATGCGCATGCTGCTTGTGGCCTTCTTCTGTGCCTTGCACAGTATAAAACCCCTTAAAACAATTACTGAAGCGAGACGGCGCACGCGTTACGACGACAGATTTAAATTGTGAGTGCACTATATCTCGTCGCAAATGGTGCTTAACCACGGCGGGTCTCAAGCACAGGAGACTCCCAATTTCTAAATGACACACACTTGGCTCACAGCGCAAAGTTGTGTTAAACTTGCTTTGTCTAAAGCAGGCACACACATACGAGTATGATCCTGATAGGTAACTAAGCTATCGGTCTTATGTCCAAGCGCAACATAATTTAGGTTAGAACCTCATAACAAGTATTCCCGTTCGCTAATAGAGAGATCTCTCCCAGGATATATAGAAACGGAGACACTCGTCCGAATTGAACCTGGAAACAAAGCGCTACATCTGAGAATCTCGTCAGACATAGGGTTAAAGTTTACTGCAGTTTAATACGAAAGAACTACAATGAAATCACCGAAAATAAAACAAAATAATATAACTACTAATAATAGAAATAAAAATAACTATAATAAGCCCATATGATCCCGCTTAAATGCCTTCAGATTGCCATGAGTGCGACTTTTGCAACCAGTTCACAGTAGCGCTTCTTCACTGCACGTTCGGTCATAAAAAGTTTAAATTGTGTGCTCAGAATAAGTTTAAACCTTGTGCCTTGTGATTATTAACCAATTTTTATGCTGAATGGTCGGCTCAAACTCAATTGCGAAACACCGTGAGTCTGTTAATGTGTGACTTAAATGGAACTCATTAATAACCAGTATCACGTAATAACCTGGGTTAGAATAGAAGGCTTGTCCAACGAGCTGCGTCACCAGGTAATGTAAACGATCGGTAGCGAAGCTCCCCTCACGGCCAATGAGAGAGAGTCTCGCGATATTTCAGGCGAATTTGAGGTTTCAGAGCGTAGATCGCACAGGCAGGGATTCTTGTGAGCACTCAATGAACGGAGGCTGAAGTTGTGTAAAAGACATGCATTTATTCCTATAACTAACATAAGACAGACATTACACCTAACAAACAATAAACACGAAATAACGGAGTGGACACAAACAATGTAATCATGAAAATGCAATGACCAGATTTAAAATGAGTAACCTTAAAAGGGAAAATACTGTTCTGCAAAGCAAGCAATTTGTGGAAATACTGTCCTAAAGTAATATAGCAGGTGAATAGGAGTTTAGGTTGTTATAAATGAAAGGAAGTTTGTTTACTTGGTTGCAGAGTGGGGGGGGGGGTCTTGGCAGTTGGTTGCGGAGGCTGATGAGCTGATGGGTGATGGCACTCAGGGAGGCGTGGTGTTTGCAGCGGTTGTTGGAGTGGAGCCCCTCTGATTCCCTCTCCTGGTGAAGCTTGGGCTTGGTTGCAGTTCTCTGTCCAGCTGGGTCTTCACTGATAGGCTTCAGGAGGGCTTCTTGTGGGCTTCTCTTCTCTTGGGCTGATGTTCTCTGCCTCTCTTCGTGCTGATGGTCTTTTGTTTTCTCCTCCCTTCTGTTTCTCCTCTCCTGGCTTTGTTCTGAGGTGCCAGGTTTTATAGTGTAAAGTTCGTGAATAGGAGTGACCAGGAATTCGACTCCTGGACCAATGGCTGACCATCCATTTGGCGGGCTTTCGGAAGGGGGTCTGTATCAGTCCTTTTGAGATTTATGACCAGAGTGATTTCCCTTGTATTGATGATTTTCGTTAGGCTGGTGTAACTTTTGATATATTCACTTTCGTGGTAACCACTGACCAGATTTGGAAACTGGAGTGATTTTCCATCGGTTTGATACCAAACATGCCATAGCAACCTAGCGGTTCACACCTCATACCATCTGTAATGATTAATTAATGATTACTTATATTATGTCGTTATGTTATATTACTCACACCTTATTTTATGCCTCACAATCTATATAATTGTAAATATACTGTGTAGCTGCTGGCGCGTTCCAAACTAAATCTCATTGTACTTACAATGTCAATAAAAACATCCATCCATCCATCTAGGCAGGCCAGTGTCGCCTCCATCCTTCCTGAAGTCAGTGATTCCTTTGTCTTTGTGCTGTTTAGTGCCAAATTGTTTGCTGAACTCCAACCTATCAGTTTCTGGACCTCATCTCTGTAAGCTGACTCATAAGAACCAAAGAGATTTACAAATGAGAGGAGGCCATTCGGCCCATCAAGCTCCTTTGAGGAGAACTTAGCTAATAGCTCAAAAATCTTATCTAGCTCTGATTTAAAAGAACCCAGGGTTTTAGCTTGTGTTACAATAACAGGAAGACTATTCCATACTCTAACTACACGCTGTGTACAGAAATGCTTCATCAAATTCGTTTTAAAATGTTCTCCAGCTAATTTCCACTTATGGCCACGAGTTCTGGTATTTAAACTAACATTGAAATAGCCATTTGGCTGAACAGCATCCAGACCTGTTAGAATCTTAAACACCTGGATTATGTCCCCCCTTAGTCTCCTTTGCTCGAGGCTAAACAGATTCAGCTCAGCTAACCTCTCCTCATTAGACATTCCTCTAAGACCAGGAATCATTCTCGTTGCCCTACGTTGCACCTTTTCCAAGGCAGCAATGTCCTTCTTAAGGTATGGTAACCAAACCCGCACACAATATTCTAGGTGGGGTCTTACCAAGGAATTATATTATCGTAGCATCACTTGCCTTGTCTTAAACTCCACACACCTAGAGATGCAATGTGCCTTCTCGCGTGGTGTTCCTGCAGAGGGAGTCTGTGAGTGCTGGAGATTGGGGGAGGGGGCAGTGTGGCTATGTCTGCTCTGTGTTCCTCCAGACGAGCAAAGAAGCTGTTTAGCTCCTTTGCTAAAAGGGCGTTGCTGTTAACAGTGACGGTGTTGTTGCCTTTGAAGTTTGTAATGTGTTGTATTCCCTGCCACACCCACTGTGGGTTGTTGTATGTGAAGTAGACCTCTATTTTCTGTTTCTCTGCCTGCCTGGCAACCTTGATGCCCCTATTCAGGTTAGCTCTGGCTGCACTCTGTGTTCTTGACTGCGCTGTCTTGTCCTGTAGTATTGTATTGTTGCTCTTGTGTTTATCTTGCACTTTCTCCCTCTGTTTGTGCTCCTTTCACTCTGTATAGTTCTATCTTGCCCGCACTTGTGTCATCTTGTGTTGTTTCTGTTTTTCTTCTTTGTGTTGCACCGTGGTCCAGGAGGAACAATGTTTCCTTTCACTGTGTACTGTGTATATTGCTGAAATAACAATAAACCCACTTGACCACCTGCCTCAATTCATCCTGAAGAGTTTTCCAATGTTGTTCAAAGGTCTGTTTGTTTCGAGTGAAGGACACGCCCCTGGACGTGCTGGATAAGGGGACCACAGATCAGTGTCCTCAGTCCTGCTTCTCCCTTCAAAGCTGAGAGGAAGATGACCCGCCTGCTGCTTCTGGTTTTGGCTTATGGAGCTCTGCTTATCTCCACAGAGGCCCAGCAAGATTACCACAGTCTCCCTGCACTCACAAGACGGCCATTAAACTCGCAGTCGAAAATGCTCATCAAGGAACCCGTCAGCACATGAATTTCTATAACATCCAGGGCCGTCCGAAGGTAACTGCTGAGAAAGTGTTTACAAAAGTGTGAAACTTTCATCATCTGCAAGCTGAACTAATGAGTATCACATTGATTTTGATGTTTTAATTTCAATGCATATGATGCTTAATGTCTCTTCACAATGAAAGTGATGGTTGTATATCTCAGCCCTGGTCAATTTTACCTTCTCACAGTTTCTCTCTGAATCTGCTGCAGTCAAGTCTGTGACAGTTTGCCATTTTTTGGGTGATTATTGTTTGTTATATTGCCTTTAAAACAGTTGTAGGCAATTTTGTATATAACGTGTTTATGTGATTTAGATCAGCAGTGAATACATTGACATTGAGATTCTCTTGAGAGCAACAAAATGTCCAAAGTCAACTGCAACAGACCATCGGGCTGACTGTATTTTCATGGACAAGAGGGTAAGTAAAGAGTCACTGTGACTGTGAGCATTGGACATATCAGTTAGCAAATTAATTTAGGTTCATGTTAACTTTTTTGATGCCCTGCGGGGGAAAGTTAGCCAACAATAAAGTAACAAATACATAGGTGGCCTCAAAGAGCCAGTTCCTTCACCTTATTCTCAAATTTTAGTAGGTTTACAGGCTTAAAGGCTGGATTACCAGGCAGAAGCAAATGCTAATCATCTGAGGGATGACCTGTAGATTATGCTTCGAGCTATGAACCCTAGCTGGCCTTATTTAAAGACCTGTGGGCTGTACTACAAAGCGGGTTTTACATACCCAGAGTTAACTCAATCGAGCCAGGTTAACTAAAAGTTAACTCATTGTTGAAATCAGCCTTAAATGGCAGTGTGGTGTTTTGTGGTGAAAGGGCAGGACTTAACTCTTGTTTTAATTAGAAAGCCAGTAATTAAACCTGGTCAGAGCAGGGTAGATGTGCAGTGTGAATTACCCTTTAAATTTACCTCTTTAAATAGTGAACTACAGGACCACTTAGCTTGATCGGAGGACAGTATTTTAATACAGAGCAGTGTTCAGTTAAACGGGATTTGTTGTTCATACTTTTAGATGAACTTGCTTTGTATAATATAGCCTTATGGTGACCCTGCTTTGGAAGCTCTTTCCTCTAAAATTGTTCTGTGTCATTAAACCCTGCACTCCAGCAGCTCTGCCTTAAATCATTAGATATATCTTTACTACACCTTCTCTCACTGTATTTATTGCCCACCACTCTTTAAATACTGTTTTTGTGTGTCTGTGTGTTTTTGCAGCCATTCATTAACTGTAGAGTTTGCAGCAGACGGTCTGGTAATGATCTTACACGTCCATCAAATGACTGTGTACCAAACAAGAAAGTGGATGAAGTAAGTGTAGAGAGTCTTAGCATTATGTAAATGTAACAGGTGTGTGAATTGTGTCTAAACATGTGGTTAAACTTTGATTGTGTTTGTACATGCAAAAATTTGATCAGAGTACTGTTTATTAATGACAATGTTACTTTTAATCTGAACAACAGTGGCAGCACCAAGGAAAAGCTTGGGGGGGGGGGCTCTAGCTCCTCCTCCAATGACCATAGTACCCCCACAGCACCCCCAAAATATTGGTTTCATTTTTTCTTTAACTATCTGTAAAATCTGTATATTGTGTAAGACATTTTTGCGGTTTTTACAGCATACTTGTAGTGTATTTTTTCTTCAAAGTACACATAGAGGCTCTGTGAGCTAGACGTTAGAATTTCATATTTTATCCTATTTTATCCATGCTGTAGCTTATCGTGCTGTGTGCTTCTATACACCATCTACATAAGCTGAAAAGCTAAAGCACCCGGTCTAAATAATCTCACTCCCCTATAGCACCTGTAGCATTAAGTCACTGGCGCTGCCACTGCTGAATAAACGACTCCAATCTGACTAAACCGCTTAACTTTTCCTCCCCATGTTACATTTCAGGACAAACGACGTAATATGTGTCCTTCTGATAAACCTCTTCTCAGACCTAAAACTGCCTTGGCTTCCAAGGACACTAAAGAAGCTGAAGGAGACCGTCTGGCTGTTTCTGATGGCTGATGGTCCTGCAATGTGGACCAGAGGAGGAAACTGGGAGGGAAAATGCTTTGCTTTATATCATGCCCACCCAAAGCCCCCAGTGAGTAAGCCATAGGCGCCGATAGCATGGAAAAACTCCCAAGAAGGAAGAAACCTTGGGAGGGACCAAACTCAAAGGGGGAGCCCATCCTCCTGGGGCCGGCAAAGTGTAGGTGCAGGATCACAAAAAAACTTGACGAGAGAAACGAGAGAATTCGACTGTCCCTCACAAAAACTGTAAAGTTTTAGTGGCTAAATTGCTTTTTCTATGCCTTTTCAAACAGGAGGAGATTTGTTTGGCTATACGTAGAAATTTTCTATACAATTTAGACAGCACAGAATCATTAACCTACTTTAATGAATTTATTTATACAACCACATATTTCACACATTTTGACATCAGTCATGCAGTGAAGATACAGTCTCTTTATTTCTTGACGCCAACCCTCCCCATTAATCCGGGCTTGGGACCGACACCTAGTTGAGCTGGCTTGTTCCCTTAAGTGGCTGGGTTAGGCTAAACTATGCACATATTTATGAAGACTACTATAAATTTATAAAGACCTCCCTAAATATGTAGTCTAACAAAACGCAGTTTAAAGAAGGTAGCCTACCTGGTAAACAAAGAAATTAAAAGGCCCACAGCATATAATCGGGCTATATCCAAGCAGTTTTTAAGAACGTAACCTACATGGCGAAATTGAATTACTTTCTGGACCAACAAACGCAACCAGACATGAACATTATGCACCTTCCTAGTCTTGATGTATGTCGTCATACAGATGAGGACGTTAAGGCAGCCTTTAGGTCCGACCCATCATGCACTGCAGTTTTTTGCAAATTCCTCAGATGGAAAACCATTAAATACCTCTTCTATTACCTTATATTACCTTATATTCATGTAATAAATATACAAATATCAATTAGTTGGAAATCAGCCAGACAGACGTAATTACTACAAATGGTTTCCACTGTATTTGTGACTCTGAGTGCCGCAGGCTTGGATGCAGTGCCGCACCATTTTGTAAGGCATGCACTGGCCAATCATGTAGCACTTCTCTCATAAATATTAATGAGACATCACCTACCACCCTGCAAAAAAGAAATTTGCCGCTCGTCCCCCTGCACATGAACCAACATGGCTGTGTCAACCAGCGGAGCTCCGGAGCCTCTGGAGAAACACGCGACAAAAAAGGCTCGCATACGGTCTTCCAGAGTTTGGGAATACTTCAGTCATGACACCTTTTCTGCGCCTCTACTGTAGCTGGCGTTAATGACGCTGTTTCAGCCATTTTATATTTTCTGTTTACTTATTCTGTCATGTAAGACTGAGACAAATTATCGTTTACGACTATTCTTACACACTGTAGCCTGACTTGCTGACTTAAGTAAGCTTAACTATAAGCTACCTTTGCTAGTGTTTGTGAATAACATGTTTCTCTAGTTATGAAATTATTCCATGTTTTAGCATCTGTTTCAACATTAAAGTCAAATTGGTATATTGAAATATGTAAAAACTATTGAACTATTAGCTTAAGTCTAACATAGAAAATCCTACTGAATCTCTTAAGATTTTCATTTTTTGTTAATGCACTAATGTTTAAGAAGTGTCTTAAATTGAATTTCAGATTTGTGTGTGGGTGGGAGTGGGTGAATTGTATTAAATTCATACATTCATTCTTTTGGCTCAGACATTACTGACCTAAAACAAATTGAGGCATTGGGTAAGTGCTTAAATTAGCTACTAAATGGCAAAAAATATTCTAAATATCACATTTTCCATTCTTCGGTATAATTTTAATGAATCACCTATGCTGCCAAACATTAACGCATAGATTGTCACAACACTCTATGTTTTAGTTCTTCTTTATGTGTATAGGACGGTGTGATGGTTCTGGTGGTGGGTGTGGCCGACGCTGCTCGCGATGTTTGGCTATGCTGCAGTCCCAGGGACCAAGTTGGAACACATTTCCACCTTCAAGCTTAGGTGGAAAAACGGCACCGAGACCCAGCAGCAGGACAACTTCTTGTCCAGACAACCAGCCCTGCTTCATCATTGAAGTAAGCCCTGTGAACAGGAGCGAGATGTACTTCTGCAGTGGATGTTATAGCGGAAAGAACATCCCCATCCTCACGTCTGCCGGAGTGCCCCCTCAAGTGGGTGTGTGACTTAACTCGATGGATGAATTGGACAGAATGTACTGTTACTAGAGGTCGACCGATATGGGTTTTTCAAGTCAAGGGTCAGGCGATGGCCGATATATGCTGCTGATTTTTTTTGGCCGATAATTGGACGTTTTCCCCTCTATTTGCATGGTAAAATATCACACTAATAATAACAAACGATACACAAAATTTCTCAATTTAGCATTTATTGAATACTCGAATACTTGAATACTGGAAACAATAACGCATTTATAAACAATAAAAATAGCAGCATCAGAATCTCTGTTAGTGCACAATATAGCAGCAAACTCCTCATGTTTGACGGAAGGAAATTTGTAAACAATACAAAAAGGAATAAGCATGTTATCTTTAGTTGTAATCCCACTTCCAGTCCCTGAGTCTTACTCACCACACTCATACTTCACAGCAAACAGACAGCAGTTAATTAACCAGAAGAGAAAAATGCAAAAACACAACAGAACTTGTAAATAATAACAAACTAATAGACAATAAAAATAGCAGCATCAGAATCTCTATTAGTGCCAAATATAGCAGCAAACTCCTCATGTCTGACGGAAGGAAAATTTGTAAATACACAAAGGAATGAGCACATCTTCAGTTTTAATCCCATTTCCAGTCCCTGAGTCTTCCTCATCCCACAAGCAGGCAAGGCATGTCACCCCGGTTGTGTGACACTTATTTTATATAATAAAATAAGTGCCCCCTGCGGCCCCAGAGCCCGAGCAGCCGTCTCCGCTGCCTGCAGCTACCGCGCCCACGTCCGAGGCGCTTTCCCTGCCTGCAGCTCCCGGGCAGGCGCCCCCTCTGCAGCCTGCAGCTCCAGTCCCTGGCCCCACTCCAGTCCCTTCTCCCCCTGTGACTCTGGTACCCTCACCCCGACGAGCCCGACCCCGGCCGCAGGTCCTTATGTCTGTGTCCCATAAGGGGAGAGGACACAGACGCACGGCTGGGGTCCCACCCGCCCAGCCCCCTGGCTCGCCCTCCCTCGCCGGCGCTAGGGCTTGGTCGGCACCTGCGGGTCCTGGCCCTCCGGGTCGGCTGTCGTCTGCGGGTCCCCCTCCGCGGCCTCGTCGCCCTGCCTCGGTCCCTCCTCCAGCGTCTTATCGGTTGCCTGCGGGCCCCCCGACGGCGGCTCCTCATTCGCCTGCTGGTCCTCCCGCTCTGGCGTGTCGGAGGACGTCGCCGTCTGCTGCGGCTCCCCCTCTCTCCTTGCCCTCGCCAGGGTCCCTTCCAGCTCCTTCGTCCCCTTCCCTGGTCTCCCCTCCGACTCCCTCCTTCGTCCCTGCGTCTGTCCCTCACCCCGTCTCCTCGGCCCCTCCGGCTCCGGCCTCCCGGCCGCCTGCAGCCCTTCCGGCTGCCTCCCGTCGCCCGCTGGGTCTCCCTCGGGCTCCTCTTGGTTCCCCCTCCTTCTCTCCCTGGCCTCCCGTCTTTGTCCCTCCTGCCTCTGCTCCCCCTCGCTTTGTTCCTCCTGTCTCTGTCCCTCCTCTCTTTGTCCCTCGTCCCTCTGGCTTCTGCTCCTCTTTCCCCGATGTTCCCTTCGTTCACTCCCGGTCCTTTTGTCCTGCCTGTTCCCTCCGTGTCCCCCTTTCTGATCTGTTTCTCTGCCTTTCCTGTCTTATGTCAAGTCTTGTCCTGGCTCCTTCCCCTGTGCCAGTTCTGTCTGTCCGTTCTGTTCCCTGTCCCTCATTAATGAGGTTTTATATAGATATACATATATGCCCGGCTTGTCCGCTCCTCGTGTGTGCCACGCCCCCTGATTACCCACGTGTGCTTCCCTGATCGTCTCCTGCTTTGCCCGATTACTTTGATTAGTCATGACCTATTTTAAGTCCTGGTCTTACCTGTTTGCCCTGTCCGTCATTGTAGTTTGTCAATGCCTGCGTTCCGTCCTGCTCTACCCGCTCCGTTTCCCCGATTAAAGACCCGTTTTCACAAACACAAAAAAAACTATATGTATACATATACATACACTGAACAAAAATATAAACGCAACACTTTTGTTTTTGCTCCCATTTTTCATGAGATGGACTTAAAGATCTACAATTCATTCCAGATACACAATATTACCATTTCTCTCAAACATTTCTCACAAATCAGTCTAAATGTGTGATAGTGAGCACTTCTGCTTTGCTGAGATAATCCATCCCACCTCACAGGTGTGCCACATCAAGATGCTGATCTGACATCATGGGTAGTGCACAGGTGTACCTTATACTGCCCACAATAAAAGGCCACCCTGGAATGTGCAGTTTTGTCTCACAGTAAAATGCCACAGATGCCACAAGCATTGAGGGAGCGTGCAATTGGCATGCTGACAGCAGGAATGTCAACCAGATCTGTTGCTCGTGCATTGAATGTTCATTTCTCAACCATAAGCCGTCTCCAAAGGCGTTTCAGAGAATATGGCAGTACATCCAACCGGCCTCACAACCGCAGACCACGTGTAACCACACCAGCCCAGGACCTCCACATCCAGCAGGTTCACCTCCAAGATCGTCTGAGACCAGCCACTCAGACAGATGATGCACGGCCCCATGTTGCAAGGATCTGTACACAGTTCTTGGAAGCTGAAAATGTCCCAGTTCTTGCATGGCCAGCATACTCACCGGACATGTCACCCGTTGAGCATGTTTGGGATGTGCTTGACCGGCGTATACGACAGCGTGTACCAGTTCCCACTAATATCCAACAACTTCGCACAGCCATTGAAGAGGAGTGGACCAACATTCCACAGGCCACAATTGACAATCTGATAAACTCTATGCGAAGAAGATGTGTTGCATTGTATGAGGCAAATGGTGGTCACACCAGATACTGACCGGTTCTGAGTCCCCAGACCCCCAATAAAGCAAAAAACTGCACATTCCAGGGTGGCCTTTTATTGTGGGCAGTATAAGGTACACCTGTGCACTACCCATGATGTCAGATCAGCATCTTGATGTGGCACACCTGTGAGGTGGGATGGATTATCTCAGCAAAGCAGAAGTGCTCACTATCACACATTTAGACTGATTTGTGAGAAATGTTTGAGAGAAATGGTAATATTGTGTATCTGGAATGAATTGTAGGTCTTTAAGTCCATCTCATGAAAAATGGGAGCAGAAACAAGAGTGTTGCGTTTATATTTTTGTTCAGTATATATATTTATGGGTGTATCGAGACTAGATGGTCAGTATGGATAACTAAGGTGCACTAAAACTGGGTGAGCAGGCAAGGCATGTCACCCAGGTTGTGTGACAATTATTTTATATAAATGTATATATGTATATATATATTCCATCCACCATCCCTCCTTTACGGAGAACTGCGTTATTTTTATTGTCCATTACGAAAAAAATAAAAAAACTATATATATATATATATATATATATATATATATACATATATATTTATGGATGTATCGAGACTAGATGGTCATTATGGATAACTAAGGTGCACTAAAACTGGGTGAGCAGGCAAGGCATGTCACCCAGGTTGTGTGACAATTATTTTATATAAATGTATATATATATATATATATATTCCATCCACCATCCCTCCTTTACGGAGAACTGCGTTATTTTTCTTTTCTATTGCTAATAAAAAAACTATATATATGTACATATATATATATATATATATATATATATATATATATATATATGGGTGTATCGAGACTAGATGGTCAGTATGGATAACTAAGGTACACTAAAATTGGGTGAGCAGGCAAGGCATGTCACCCAGGTTGTGTGACAATTATTTTATATATATGCATATACATATTCCATCCACCATCCCTCCTTTATGGAGAACTGCGTTATTTTTATTGTCTATTGCAAAAAAAAAACAGAAAAACTATATATATATATATATATATATATATATATATATATATATATATACATATATATTCATGGGTGTATCGAGACTAGATGGTCATTCTGGATAACTAAAGTGCACTAAAATTGGGTGAGCAGGCAAGGCATGTCACCCAGGTTGTGTGACAATTATTTTATATATGTGCATATATATATTCCATCCACCATCCCTCCTTAATGGAGAACTGCGTTATTTTTCTTTTCTATTGCTAATAAAAAAACTATATATATGTACATATATATATATATATATATATATATATATATATATATATATGGGTGTATCGAGACTAGATGGTCAGTATGGATAACTAAGGTGCACTAAAATTGGGTGAGCAGGCAAGGCATGTCACCCAGGTTGTGTGATGATTATTTTATATATATGCATATATATATATTCCATCCACCATCCCTCCTTTACGGAGAACTGCGTTATTTTTATTGTCTATTGCAAAAAAAAAACAGAAAAACTATATATATATATATATATATATATATATACATATATATTCATGGGTGTATCGAGACTAGATGGTCATTCTGGATAACTAAAGTGCACTAAAATTGGGTGAGCAGGCAAGGCATGTCACCCAGGTTGTGTGACAATTATTTTATATAAATGTATATATATATATATATATTCCATCCACCATCCCTCCTTTACGGAGAACTGCGTTATTTTTCTTTTTTATTGCTAATAAAAAAACTATATATATATACATATATATTTATGGGTGTATCGAGACTAGATGGTCATTATGAATAACTAAGGTGCACTAAAATTGGGTGAGCAGGCAAGGCATGTCACCCCGGTTGTGTGACAATTATTTTATATATATATTCCATCCACCATCCCTCCTTTACGGAGGACTGCTTTATTTTTAATATCCATTGCGAAAAAAAAAAAACTATATATATACATATATATTTATGGGTGTATCGAGACTAGTTGGTCATTATGGATAACTAAGTTGCACTAAAATTGGGTGAGCAGGCAAGGCATGTCACCCAGGTTGTGTGACAATTATTTTATATATATGTATGTATATATTCCATCCACCATCCCTCCTTTACGGAGAACTGCGTTATTTTTCTTTTCTATTGCTAATAAAAAAACTATATATATGTACATATATATATATATATATATATATATGGGTGTATCGAGACTAGATGGTCAGTATGGATAACTAAGGTGCACTAAAATTGGGTAAGCAGGCAAGGCATGTCACCCAGGTTGTGTGACAATTATTTTATATATATGTATATATATATTCCATCCACTATCCCTCCTTTATGGAGAACTGCGTTATTTTTATTGTCTATTGCAAAAAAAAACCACAAAAAACTATATATATATATATATATATATACACATATATATTTATGGGTGTATCGAGACTAGTTGGTCATTATGGATAACTAAGGTGCACTAAAATTGGGTGAGCAGGCAAGGCATGTCACCCCAGTTGTGTGACAATTATTTTATATAAATGTATATATATATTCCCTCCACCACCCCTCCTTTACGGAGGACTGCTTTATTTTTAATATCCATTGCGAAAAAAAAACACAAGAAAAAGAAAAAATATCTATATATATACATATATATATATATATATATATATATATATATATATATATGGGTGTGTCGAGACTAGATGGTCAGTATGGATAACTGAGGTGCACTAAAATTGGGTGAGCAGGCAAGGCATGTCACCCAGGTTGTGTGACAATTATTTTATATATATGCATATACATATTCCATCCACCATCCCTCCTTTACGGAGAACTGCGTTATTTTTATTGTCTATTGCAAAAAAAAAACAGAAAAACTATATATATATATATATATATATATATATATATATATATATATATACATATATATTCATGGGTGTATCGAGACTAGATGGTCATTATGGATAACTAAAGTGCACTAAAATTGGGTGAGCAGGCAAGGCATGTCACCCAGGTTGTGTGACAATTATTTTATATAAATGTATATATATATATATATTCCATCCACCATCCCTCCTTTACGGAGAACTGCGTTATTTTTCTTTTCTATTGCTAATAAAAAAACTATATATATATACATATATATTTATGGGTGTATCGAGACTAGATGGTCATTATGAATAACTAAGGTGCACTAAAATTGGGTGAGCAGGCAAGGCATGTCACCCCGGTTGTGTGACAATTATTTTATATATATATTCCATCCACCATCCCTCCTTTACGGAGGACTGCTTTATTTTTAATATCCATTGCGAAAAAAAAACACAAGAAAAAGAAAAAATATCTATATATATATACATATATATATATATATATATATATATATATATATATATATATATGGGTGTGTCGAGACTAGATGGTCAGTATGGATAACTAAAGTGCACTAAAATTGGGTGAGCAGGCAAGGCATGTCACCCAGGTTGTGTGACAATTATTTTATATATATATTCCCTCCACCACCCCTCCTCTACGGAGGACTGCTTTATTTTTATTTCCATTGCAAAAATAAAAAATTTTAAAACACAAAAAAAAAAAAAAACGAAAATAATAATAATAAAAATAATTTTGAATGTGTATTCAAATAAGTTTGAATGTGTGTGAACTATATATAAATATATATATACACATGCATATACAGAAATATATACACACACACACATATATATATATACACACACACACACACACAGACACACACTCACATAAACACATACACACACTGTGTACAGTCTTATGCAAAGGTTTGGCACCCCTTGACAAATAACATCTTTTCAATTACAAAAGCAACAATATCAGTTAATACAGTCTCTTTAGGAACTGGGGGAAAAATACACAATATTTTCAGCAAACATTGATGAATAGTTACTTTTTATGCCATAAATTGAACAAAATTACAAAATAAAAACATTATTATGGCACTCTGCAAAAGTTTGGGCACCCTACGTAATCAGTACTTAGTAACACCTCCTCTGCCAGATATCACAGCTTACAAGCGCTTCTTATAGCCAGCTGAAAGGCTTTCAGTTCTTGTACTTGGGATTTTCTCACATTCTTCCTTGCAAAAGGCTTCTAGTTCTGTAATATTCTAATATATCAAGGGCTGTATTGTCAAATAGGAGATCGGCAGCATTCTCCCACCTGAGAAAACTGTACTACAATGCCCTTGATAGTGTGTAGAAACACACTCGTCAGCTCTAGTCCTCCTGTAACAACGCAAAAGGACTGGCAACCCTCAGGTATTTATGCGTGCGATTGTATGATAAATTCACCCTGACAGTCTCACACTTCTCTTGGTACCAACAGGTCTCATGGAATATATAAAAGGCAACTGCAACAATTATACTCGGCACTAAACATCGAGGCACGGAAATGCAGCAGAGCTTGTGTATTTCTCAGGATGCATTCTAGTAAAATGCCCGGAAAATGAGCTAAAGACATATTTCAAGGGGCACTATATAAAACCGATGGAAATTTTACTGATTAAATAAAAGGAAAAGCATCGTTTGAAAAATCACAAATGTTTCTAAGATTCAATGCATCGCTTTTTGACCACATCATAGCGATGAACACATCATTGTTCCTGACAATGTCCTAATACAGAAATAAAACTTTATGTTGGTAAACTCAAAAAGCCTTCACCTGTCACACTGGCTAACGATCTCAAACGATTATAAAGCAGCATTTTGAAAAGCGCTGTTTTAAAATAACAGGTACAACACTTACCTTGTCTTCTGGCCAAATGCTTTTCACGGCTTGGCACTCCAACGGTGCTGAAACGAAATTTGTATTTCCTCCTACCTCGTTGGCCCTTCAGTTCTTCTTTTCTCCCTTTGGATGTTTTTTTCCTTCTTCTTTGGATATTGTTTTTTATTTTTGTTTGTTTTTTTTACTTTGCATGTTTTTCCTTCTTCGGATATTATTTTTTTTGGCTTATTTTTTTAGACGATGTTTTTTTCGTCTTCTTTAAAAATTGATTTTTTTCGTCTTCTTTAAATATTGTTTTTTTTTCATCCTTTTGATGTTGTTTTACGGAACAAGAGCCGTACAGTGCTACTCTATCAGGAGGTAGCGCCAACTGAACGCCTTGAAGCAGTACCCAGCTCTTTTATAGGGAGCGTCAACCCGAAGTCAAGTTCTAGAACGTTGCACTCACTTTTCATTGGTTTCCCAGCTATGCTGTCAGAATAATGTTTGCTGATTGGTCGAAAATTTTAAAACGTACCCGAGTACTGTAAAAAAAACTCAAGATCTTGCTACCCTACGGAGCACCCATAAGGTGATTTTTTTTATACGTTATATGCAGCTATTTGTAGCAGGCCGTAATTAGACTAATCCACCCTTTGTCAATAAAGCCAACAAGAGAACAGGTTGCCCAAAGTTTGCTCAGGTACACGCCACAGCACAACCTTAAAAACACTCCAGCACAAATCACACTAGTGAATGACACAGCAAATCACAGCAATAAAAAAGACCCCTATGGGCAATCCAGCACCCAGACTACAGGTGCCAAAAGGCCCAGCCTGCCTAATAATGAACCCAAAATATACATACAACAAAGAAAAAGACACAAACAAAAAAGAAAATAAAACTAGCCAGCTGCTCCCACTAAACCCCGCTCCCGAGGCCACTAAGCCGGCTGGCTTGATAATACACGATACAACCTCAGATAAAACATATTAAAGCAACACCAGGGAGGTTTACAACCTGATCCTTAAAATTATCGACCCGTAATTCCACCTTGAAAACCCCTAAAGAACAGTAGTTTACCCCATGACTCACTGCCCCATTCAAACAAAAAAAAAACAGGTTTTTGGGGTAACCTTTAGGTCAGCTCTTCAAAACCAGGTATGAGGACTCTTCAGCTAATCAGTCCTCTAATTAGAAATCTAATTAGGGAGTTGCAGCGAAAACCTGCATACACACCGGCCCTTTGCGGATAAGATTGTTCACCCCTGAAACAAGCAAACAGAAAGGCTGCTACACTGCAAATTCAATATGCCCGCCGATGCTCCACCAAATCTATCAGGACCCTGCCTGTCTTTCCCGTGCCTGCTCCTTTGCCAATATGCCCTACCATCGGAGCATGCACAGCCATCTCGCCCCGGCTATGCCTCCAGTCCGAACTGCAGTTCCTATACCTGCCTATAATTGCCTGGCTACAATCCATCCCCCAAAATGAAATTGATGACCCAACGATCACAGCTAAGAATTCTATCCCCAAACCACTGGTCTTCCTCCCCAACCGAACGATCATTCACTGACCGTGGTAACTTATAAGGGTTGGTATGATGACCAGTGGTGGACCTCACCGAACGTTTAACTGGTCTCTACACCTCGGGGGGGACATAACCTCCTCCATTATACGAGGCCTACTTGTGGATGCTCTATTGCGACCCCTCCCACCAGCCCTGTCCCCGTAAAATCACAGAGTCCTCATCCGATTCCATTTTTGTTGCCCCTGTGGGCAACCCAGACTCAGGAGACATTACCAGAACATCTTCCCCTGACATAACAACCCCCTGTGGTACTGGACGCAACTCTGTTCGGTGAACTTGACGGACAACCCCGTCCCCCTCCATTGGAGTTGCAGAGTAAACTGCACCCTGATCTTGGGGACACCGAACTACCATATACAAACAGGCATCCCAATGATCCTGTATTTTACCTCGAACATGGTTCCGCAAACACACCAGCTGACCTTCATCAAACCCCTAATCATTAACCAACTCATTGTGTTTCCGATTTCGTGGTGTGGCTTGTTCCTCCAACTAAGCCTTCACATACTCTTGAAGCACCTGCAAACTTTCCTGATGGTTTTGTACCCATTCCTCCAAAGGTCCACCATACTGACTGATCCCGGCAGGAGCCTGAAGATAGTGTATCGGTAATCGAGGCTCACAGCCAGACCTTAAATAAAAAGGCATCATCCAGTCATTTGGTGGGGTGTAGTATTGTAAGCTTCTCTGCTGGAGGAAGTGTGTGAAGCAAATTGTGCAAAAAAAATATTAAAGCAACACCAGGGAGGTTTACATCTAGATCCTTAAAATGATCGACCTGCAATTCCACCTTGAAAATCCAATTACCATATAAAGGATACAAGATGTAAAGATGACAAATGACATGGCACACATTTGTTGTTTAGACTGTTGTGTCAGGTTAATTGAAAGCTGAAGGATCTTAGTGTTTACTAGTCTAAGTAACAGAATGTCTAAACACTGTGCTTGCCTTTATGGGTTTTTAAGCAGAACATATAGGTATAGAAACATATTAACATTACGTTTCACGATTCACTGACTGGAGAATAGGAGAATATACACATCAATATTACTACTTAAGTTAACTAACCCTAATCCCAACCCCTATTGGCACGGAGCCCGCCAGGGTTCAGGTGAGATATAAATCTGTAATCTGTATCAATGGTTTTGCTATCCATACCCACCCTATTAATGTTAGCTTCCCAGGGTTTCTTGTTAGACAAGCTCTGTGTCTCTCTATACCCCCATTTACTGCACGACTGATTGTCCATTTATAAAGAATCAAATAGGGTGAAGATGGTTTTAGTTTACAATTACTCTGGAAGGTGACCAGATTAAAAAAAACTAAATACCATGCCTACGTGTATGTAATCTCCATCACAGTCCCCATTTTCCCCATAATCCTCGTTTTGATAGTGCCAATTTGTGTAATGTGAGTTTTTTTTTTTTTTTTAAAACTGTTATAGAAGAACATACTGGATGCCACATGTGTACAATTACCCCTTTCTAATTAGTGGGGTCCGTTGTGTCAGCTACAGCCTTTACTAACATACACATAAGTATACAGTCTTACAGCACTTTTGTTTTCCTTTTGTATTTAATGGTTTTCCATTTAGGGGGCAGCATGGTGGTGCAGTGGTTAGCACTGTTGCCTCACACCTCTAGGGCCCGGGTTCGAGTCTCCACCTGGGTCACATGTGTGTGGAGTTTGCATGTTCTACCCATGTCATCGTGGGGTTTCCTCCGGGTACTCTGGTTTCCCCCACAGTCCAAAAACATGCTGAGGCTAATTGGAGTTGCTAAATTGCCCATAGGAGTGTATGCGTGAGTGAATAGTGTGTGAGTGTGCCCTGCGATGGGCTGGCCCGCCATCCTGGGTTGTTCCCTGTCTCGTGCCCATTGCTTCCGGGATAGGCTCCAGACCCCCCGCGATCCAGTAGGATAAGCGGTTTGGAAAATGGATGGATGGATGGACAGTTTTCCATTTGAGGAATTAGCAAAAAACTGCAGTGCATGATGGGTAGGATCTAAAGGCTGCCTAACGCCCTTAATTTGTTTGCAATTTCGCCAGGTAGGCTACCTTCTTTAAACTGCGTTTTGCTAGACTACACATTTCGAGATGTTTTATTGTAGTCTTGGTAAATATATATATATAGTTTAGCCTAACCCAGCCACTTAAGGGAGCAAGCCAGCTCAGGTAGGTGCCAGTCCCAAGCCCGGATTAATGGAGAGGGTTGGCGTCAAGAAATAAAGAGAAATAAAGACAACTAATACTCCTAGTTTGCGAGATCTGACTGCAATGGCAGCACTGCTACAAGGGTGTGGATAAATCTATACAAATATCACCTGCATGCACATTACTTCTTTTACAATAACCAACTCCTGATCCATACTGTTAGTCGTGAAAAAAAAAACTATCGTGTACATAGAGGCCCTGTGTAAAAAGATAACTGCCAAGGAAAAGATCAAAAACATTTATTTCAAGGATACAAAGTTTTTATGGTCATGTACAGTGTACAGTGCAATTCTTATTTGATTAACTTGAATGTCTCCACAGACTAGACGATTAAACAAATAAAGCAGCGCAACATTACAGTAACTAATAACAAATAAACAAAGCTCACGAGTACTATTACAGTATTTATATCATTTATTTAAACTTAATTTTACCAGGTAAATTAACTACAAAGCAGTTACCACTGCTTTACCTGCTTCTCGGGAGAAATAGCAGATATACGTCATGTATGTGACTAAATTCTTAAGCCAATAAGGGCAAAGTTGTGTCGTAATGGAGGCGGATCCAGTTTGTGCAGCCGGTTAAAGACATTACGGGCATGTAAATGGAGAACGAAATTATAGTTATACCGAATCTCCTACACACAATACCAAGGTTACCAACTTTGGTCAGCTGACCGGAGTGAGACGTTCAATTCCCGTAAGATTTCTTTGCGCCAGCCTGAGAGTCTGAAAACACGTCACACCAGATGCATGAGAGATGGAAACCTGGGATATTCAGTCGAATCAGATCAAATATGATGCTAAGTTAGTACTAAGTTAAAATATGTTCCGGACTTGTAACATGCACCCATGATTTGGAACAGTCAGCAGGCTGTCTCTGGCCACGCCCCCTACACTCGGTCCGGCCCCTGGCTTTTCCTGAATTCTGATTCCTTTAGATAAACATTGACTTCATTGATATTGTTATTGATTTATCGACAGACCATCATACGTTTTAGACGTTATAATAACAACACTCTATTGATCCCCAAAGAGAGAAATTCTCTCCTTGCCTGCCCCCTCTTACTGTCCATGATACACAAGCACATATGTAGAAAAACGTCAGCTTGGAAGCCAAGGCTGGACTTAACCTACTCCTTAGGGTTCAACTGGAAACTGCCCCATGGCCGAGCGGTCTAAAGCCTCCTGCGCAGCGAAAATGGCCTTTCAAAGTAAGGGGTATTCTGTTCTCCGAAGTAAGGCGTGGGTTCGAATCCAACTTCCGACAAAAGTACGCTACAGCAGAATTTGAGCCACTGATCGGCTTTGTTTTATTTTTGCGTTTCAGGCAAAACTACATAACACTTAAGAGGTGCAGGATGATCTGTCTTGCTCTCGCGAGGTTTTTGTACGACGTGACATGGTGACATAATGCAGCGGACGATAAAAATCTAACCACAATGCATTGCGTCAGGACCAGAATGTATTGCTTTAAGCCAGCGCTGTATGTGGGTACATGAAGTGGAAAGCACCCAATAACAAACATAACATTTAAAAAAAATCTACAAACTAGTGGGAATATAAAATAAAATAAATGTGTCTGGGCAAATTGGTAAGTTAAATTAAATCGTTTTAAGCAGTGTTAAGCAGTGTGTGGTTTTAAACACGAGTAGCATGTACCGTGTTGACGGCGCATGAACGTATCTTGGCAGCACATGTAAAACTTAGATTTGCAAGCGGGATGTGAAACAGCATTTAGGTGTTTAAAACAGCAATAGAGTGCGTGTTTGTTCACGCAGTTACAATGTTTAGTTGTTATTTCTGTGGAACATCAGTGCAAACCCTTAGGGAACATGTTTTACATGTCAAACTTCACCGTCATGAACCACGATGCGTGTTCAAGTGTGGCGCTACAGATTGCCACAATACGTTTCGTTCATATGGGGAATTTAAGGCTCATTTTTACCGTAAACATAACACAGATTCATATATTGATACTACAAATGCCCTTACGGTGTTTACGTGTAATATGTCTATGTGCCAGCGCCAATGTCGCGATGTCAGATCACTAACAGCTCACTTAAAGGAACATATAGCCGAAGGACGTGTTGTGACATGTCCGGTGACAGGATGCGACCATACGTTCACTGTGAGATCGTCGTTTACAGCCTACATGTCCAGGAAACACAGACAATGTTCTGTGGACAGTATAAGAGATCTTTATAAGGAGACAGTTTCTCAGTTTCTTGAAACTGAACCGTTAGTTACAGGCCCTACAGAGAGATTTAGTGAGACTGATGAAGGTGAAGTCCATCTTACAGAAAATTTCAGTGACCTTTTTCTTAGAAATATTTCTCTTTTCTACTTGAAATTACATGGGCAGTTTCTTCTGCCAGCATCAACTATACAAAATATTATTGAAGAGATGCTAAGCATACATGAACTAGGACAGACATATACTTTGAATAAATTAAGTGCATTCCTGAAAAGTGACTTAACTGAATTAACAGATGAGGTTATTGGTAGTATATGTGATGTTGTGAAGGAATCTGACCTTTTCACCATTAGTCATGAAGGACCAATGAGAACCAATTTTTCAAGAACTAGGGCTTTTAAACAGATGTTTAGATACACAGAACCTGTAAAGTTGTACTTAGGAAGGGATGAAACAAGGTCACAGAGGTTTGCCTACTATGTTCCATTGAAAGACACTTTGAGACATTTACTGGAGTCAGACTTATGGCAGAATTGTGCTGCACAGGGTACATACGTACCATACACTGATGTGCTTTGTGATGTCAGTGATGGTCAGGTATATAAAAACAATGAGTTCTTTTCTCAAAACCCATCATGTCTAAAACTAATTCTATATCAAGATTCTTTTGAGGCGGTGAACCCATTAGGTTCAGCAAAAAGCAGCACAAAGTAGTAGCTGTATATTTGTCTCTGGCTAATTTACCACCTCATCAAGTACAGACCACATGTCACTTGTAATGCTGTGTCAGGAAAAAGACTTCAAACACTTTGGCCATGACAAAGTTTTCTCAAGGCTCATTGCAGACTTAAAAGACCTGGAAGACAATGGAATAACGGTGGCAGAGGAAAAAGTTAAAGGGACTGTTTTGTGCATTGCAGGGGACAATTTGGGGTCTCATAATATCGGTGGATTTACAGAAAATTTTAGTTTTTCTGAATATTTCTGCAGGTATTGCCGGACAACCCGAACAGATTTTCAAACAGATCCAAATGCATTTTACAGTCTGAGGAACAACAAAACGTTGAAGGTATAATATCTGAGTTTTAATTCATTGAATTACTTCGATGTTTGTATGCCTGGCCT
Organism: Brienomyrus brachyistius; assembly: GCF_023856365.1. Classification (NCBI taxonomy): domain Eukaryota; kingdom Metazoa; phylum Chordata; class Actinopteri; order Osteoglossiformes; family Mormyridae; genus Brienomyrus; species Brienomyrus brachyistius. The sequence goes on along the minus strand of NW_026042383.1, from coordinate 320,841 downwards.
GCCACCTTGTTTAGGCCATGACATTTTTGAGGGTATCCTTTCCTATGATTTAGCCCTTTACCTGAAGTACTTCATCAAGCAGAAAAAGTGGTTCACTTATTCAATTCTGAATAGACGCATTAAGAAATTTAAGTACAGTGGCTCTGATGTGTTGAGTAAGCCATGTGCAGTAAACTCCAATGGAGTAAAGCTTTATGGTCAGGCTGTTCAGAACTGGAATTTTCTAAGACTTCTTCCTGTGATCATGTGTGACAAGGTGAAAGAGCCCACAGATGATGATTGGCAGTTGACCCTTCAGCTAAAAGACATTGTGGAGCTGATTTGTGCACAGAAAATTTTATTGCCAGAGGTTGCATACCTTGACGTTCTTATCCAAGAATATCTTGCTTGTAGATTTTCTTTCTTTCCAGGACATAGGTTAAAGCCTAAGCATCACTACTTGCGACACTACCCTGCACTGATTTTAAAGTTTGGTCCTTTGATCAGGTTGTGGACAATGCGATTTGAAAGTAAATAAGGCACCATGGCAACAACAGTCAGAACAGCATCCAGTTCACAGCTAGTTTTAAAAATTGCTTTAACGCAGAGTGATTACAGGAAATAGGTGTACTGCTTAATATTAATTAAATTATTAAAATGTGCTAATAATAGACATATTTGTCAGTCAGACATTGTGCTTTTTAAAGAGCAGAAGGGATACATTAAATTACGATTATATTGTCCTTACTGTATATATTTTTACATTTTTCCCCTCAATGATATAAATATTTTCCCCCCTGACATATAATCAGTGTAAGCACACAAACACATTGGCCGGTTATCCTATTCATTCAGTTCCACGGACAGTGACCTGTGTTACTGTGCTGTGACATCTGGTTCCTTCATTGGCTCTGTATATTTCTATAAATGACTAAATGGCTCTGTTGTAGAAATTTCCAGCCAGAGACTTGGTTCCTATATAACGAGAAGATTTTATTTTTACTCGGACTGAGAAGCTACAGAAAATCATCTCTGCATGTGATCTCCCCTTTACTGCTCAAGCAGAGCACACGCACATCAGCAAGTGTCAAGGCAGCAAGTGCATACAAACAACTTCTCAGGACAGTTATAGGGCCTTCAGGAGGAACCAAACTGCTGCCTCATTCAGAGATACCATTGTCTAAGACTTGCACTAAAACATTCTGAGCACTTGGGCATATTTAAACAAAGTAGTATGGCACCTGTGTCAGAATCCATCCCTGCCTTGTCCTGTTCACATGTCACTGGCCATCCTATTCTCTCCTCTGTCTTGTACCCCTTAGCCCATAGTGTGTTTGCCTGCTCATAAGGCCACCATGTGGCTTAACGGGTCAAGTGGTTCCTGACTCCCCTTTTAGTTGTGGGTTTTGAGGATATCACAGGGTCTGTGTTTTCATGATTGTCCCCCAGGCCACCATGCAGCTCAGCCCAGGATTCTCCACCCATTCTACCTTTACTCCTTCAGCCGCATACACGAGTCAGGCCTAGGTTATTCAAATTTCGTCCTGCCAAATTTACTGGACAGGAAGTGGACACTGCAAATGAATATGTGAATACTCCAATACCTACATCTTTACAAGTTACATTAAGGGGTTTGGTACAGTAAATGGTTGTGAGGTGGGATTTCTTCTTGATGTCTGTTTGTAGCCCGTCCACCAGCAGCTGCTGCTGTATTTATCACACCAAGCAGGGAACGTATATTGCTAAGTTTTTCTTAGTTCAATTACACTTGACTAAGCTAATTAAGCTGGCTATGTTGTTTACATTCAGAAGGATGCCGCCATATTGGGTTATACACAGATGCCACAATAGCTCACACTCACATTCCCTCTTCATTATTTTTCTAAATACACTCTATCCTGCCTTGTCACCTGCAACAAGATCTCACTCCCTGTATCGAGTAAAGTCTTTCTAATGGTTGAGCAGATTTCTGCTTCTCTCCTAACCATGGACATCCAAAGTAAGATGAAGCAAAATGTTAGGGAATTTGACAACACATGGTTACTCTTTTGGTAACAGTGACTTTGGTTTTATTTTGATAGATGTAAACCACATAATATGGTCTTAACCTTGTTTTCTGTCCTAAAAGCAAACTTTTGTGTTACAGGAGAAAAGTGCACAGCTGCTCGGATCAACCCCAGCTAATCAGCGCATATGGGAATCTTTTCAAAATACCATGTGAGTCTAAATACCATCTAAAGTAATATAAGCTCTTTAGATGACGCTCAAATAATCAATTCCCATCAACTTGTTGTCAGAACACAAACTCGGTGGCAAAAAAGTGAAGCACAACAGACTAAGTTGTGAAAATGAAATCTGCATGTGATGAAAGGGCATGTGACAGTATCTCGATGATTATAATATCAGATCAAACGGAGTTGGCGGTATGGCCACACTGCTGGTCCCATGTCAGTAGGGTATAGCACACCCCTGGGCCCGGATACCACTAGGATGTCACTGGTGTACCACTGTGCCGTCAGAGTGTGGTGTGTCACTCCACAGTGTTGGCAGGATTGCTCTTCTCCCTGCGGCGCCACCATACGCACACGACGGTCATCTGTGGTACTGCAGAACTGAGATGTATCGCTGAACATGGTAGGACGCCAGTCGTCATCAGTCCATGCCTCCCAGTGACTACACCACTCCAAACGCAACCGTTTCTGTGCTATTGTGAACGGCAGCCTATGCATGGGACGGTGAACCCGTAGTCCAGCTGATGCCAGTCATCGCGACACGATGATATAGGGTGTTGTAGAGAGTCCAGTAGCTGTGTCCATATATCAGGCGCAGGTGTCATGGGGATCTGTGATGCTTGGAGCACAATCCAACGATCCTTCCTTGGCGTGGTCTGTCTTGGATGACCAGAAACTTCACGACGTGTGTGGATGCCTCACGTGCCCATTGGTTTCAATATCAGGCGACTGATATCCGCATGGCCCACATGCAGTTGCACCATATGACCACCTGGCTTCATGCAAACCCGCAATGCAACCCTATCAAACTCCGTCAAGTGCTGTTAACTGGCTAATGTGACTACGAGGCATCCTGTGTCTGGTAATTAAACATGCCAACTCCTTGCAATTCTAATCATTTACATATCCATCACTGGTCTGCACGTGTACCAAATTACATCTAAATTGGATAGTTCTGGGTTTTCAACTTTTTTTTCCCTGAGTGTATATGCCCTTCACTGATGAGAAATTCATCAACATCTAAGTCCTACATTCATGTACAATGCATATTAAATGAATATTTTGTCACTATTAGTCTTGATGTATCATTCTTTGAATGCACTCAATTGAATCATGGACAGTGGTTCCACATGGTAAAAAAATGAATATTCTGAAAAGGAAACATCCTTCTTCGGTTGATACATTCACTTTGTATTCTGAGAAGGTTTTTCCCTTGATTGCCTTGTACAGTATGTCTAGTGTGTTTTTTGGTATGAATGTGGCATTAATCATACAATGAAAAAAACACTGACTTGTAGTGAACATGTAAAACAAAAACATGCAGTGTCATCTATCCATTTTTCAAACCGCTTATCCTATTGGGTCACGGGGGGTCCGGAGGCAGGGAACAACCCAGGATGGGGGGCCAGCCCATCACAGGGCTCACTCACACATGCACACCTATGGTTAATTTAGCGACTCCAATTAGTCTCAGCATGTTTTTGGACTGTGGGGGGAAACCGGAGTACCTGGAGGAAACCCCACGACGACATGGGGAGAACATGCAAACTCCGCACACATGTGATCCAGGCGGAGACACGAACCCGGGTCCCAGAGGTGTGAGGCAACAGTGCTAACCACTACACCACCATGCCGCCCCCATGCAGTGTCATATATAACTGAAATAAGAAATGCTGGATTGCCTGAGTTGCATGCGTGTGTGTTTTTTAATATGGGCAACATGGTTCCCTGAGATGCCTCAGTGTTGCTCACCTCCATCTCTAACACACAGCCTCAGAAATGATTTTAAAACTACTGAAAGAAATAATTGGCTACACTGCAGCTCCACTGTTTTGTTTGGCACCCCTGCATGTCCTGCATTGTGTGGGGAAAAAAGTTGAAGGCTGTGTTACATACTGTAACACAGCTAGAATGCAAAAACACTTTATACTTCACATAAGATGGTGGACCTTATTGACAAAGGCAAATTTGTGTTGACCCCAGCAAGGCAGCTAGCGTACTTTGCATTTCTCACTTACCCGGATGTGACAATAAAGCGCTCCACTACAGTAAACCCTGCAGACAGCATTCCCCTGGAGGATGAGGGGCAGCCACATGAGTGTGTGGCAGAGTCTTTGGTTTACACTAAACTGAGAGCAGACTTGGAGAGCTCTCCCACTGAAAATAGCGAGATGGTTTTGTTTGTGGATGGCTCATGTTGGAGAGATGGGGATGCCTTGAAGGCTGGGTTTGCTGTAGTCCAGGCACAGGGTGATGATTTTCACACTCTCGTTTCAGAGCCAGTGGCACAACCCTGTTCCGCTCAATTAGTGGAGATAAAGGCTTTGACTAAAGCGTGCCGGCGAGGACAACATAAGACAGTTACTATCTACACAGACTCTGCATACGCACACGGTGTATGCCATCTCTTTGGAGCAGTCTGGAAGCAAAGGGGCTTTCGCAAAAGTGACGGCTCCCCCATTCAGCATTATAATCAGATTTTGGAGTTGCTACACACAATGATGCGTCCCAAGCGTTTGGCTATTGTTAAGTGTCAGGCCCACCGCAAAGGTCGTGATTTTGTTATTCAAGGAAATGCAGCCTCTGATGCGGCAGCCAGGGCGGCTGCGCAGGTGAGTACTGCTGATCTTTTACCTATGGTGACTACAGAGCAGGTTTCTGATCTGGTGGCCCTGCAGGAGCGGGCGGGCCCCTATGAGGCCTCAGTGTGGCTAAAAAGGGGGGCCTCTAAGGATGCTAATGGTCTGTATCGCAACCATGAGGGACTTTTGGCTGCACCTCTGTCTCTGGTGAATATTTTGATAACGGATGCGCATGGTCTTGACCATTGCGCACGGGGGGAGGAGTTAAGGAAAATTACACAACAAGCTGCAAGCAATGATGGATGCAAGGTTGTCAGAATGTGAATATGAGGTGTGCATTAAGAACAATGTACGCAAAGCAATCACGGCCCCAGTAGGGCACATTCCAGTGCCTGAGGGACCGTTCAGACACTTGTGGTGGACTATGTGGACATGGGAAAAACAGCATATGGAAAGCGATATATGCTTGTGATTGTGGACAGGTTCAGCAGATGGGTGGAGACAATACCGTCCAAGGACATGGGGGCGATGACAGTGGTGAAATTCCTGATCAGAGAGTCCGAGGTTTGGGATCCCAACTGAAATAAGCTCTGATAATGGAGCTGCCTTTGTGGGGAAAGTTAAAAGTTAGTGGTTTAACAGCTGAGAATAAAACAAAAGTTGGCATGTGTGTATCACCCTCAGTTGCAGGGTATGGTGGAGAGAGTGAATGGCACACTTAAGCAGAAGATGAATAAGATTTGCACCACCATGAAAATGAACTGGGTGGATGCCCTGTCAACAGCCTTGATGGCATATCGGATGGAAACGCACAGGTGATGCATTTGTCTCCGCATGAAATGCTGACTGGGAGACCTATGCCTGGATCGACTTGAGGGGGCGTATAAGGGACCCAGCCTAGATCAGCTGGGGGATGAATTAAAGTTGTACATGAGGACTTTAACCAAAATACACAAAACTATTTCCAAACAGGAAAAGGAGAAAGCACAGAAAGAAGACACAGACCAGGAGGAGCCAGTCATCTTTCCCGGAGATAAAGTCTACCTGCGAGTGTTCCGGTGAAAGTGGCACGAGCCCCGACGAAAGGGACCCTTCAAGGTGACACGAGCCACAGCAACAGCGGTGCAGGTAGAAGGGAGTAATACGTGGTACCATTTGAACCACTGCACTAGAGTACCGCACGAAAGACAGAGTCACTGAAAACTACACAGAGGATGCAGCTGCCCTTGACTCAGATGGCCCTGATGGAGCTCCCAGAGGAGCTCCACAGCTTGGGGTGGAGTCAGTTTCAGGATCAGAGCAGAGTGAGGGCCAAGAGGGAGCATCGCAAGCAGACCAGCCACTCCAGACAGGACACGAAGCTGTGGGTTCTGGTACGGCTGACAGCAACGATGTTAGTGATGCTAATGATTTATCAGGCCCTTCAGGTCTGGGTGCACAGCAGGACCACAGGTCAGGTGAGCACAGGACAACTGACTTCACTGACTCAGCCTGGTCCTTTGATGCTGAATAACCTCTCAGATTACAGTGAGCGAAAGCGGAGAGAAATGGGGGGAGATATGGGAGTGAGGAGAGTGAGCAAATTTTAGAAGGATGCCCAGGATGAAGTAGACCTGGATGGGTTAGCAAAACGTACACTTGGAAATTGGTGGTATAAATGGGCTAAGTATACCGCCACTTCATTAGGGCAGGAGGGGTGTGTGTTGTGTGCAAGTCCTGACCCTTCAGTTAGGGTTGTCCCGTTCCCATACACTAATAAACAGTGTGAAGAATGGGAAATGGAGAGGAGTATGAGATTCTGGAAGAGTCTGTGTCAGGAGGGGCAGGCCCCTAAGAAAGTGCAGGCCCACATCTAACCAGACGGAGCGCATACCGTACTGCCCATATCAGCGTCTGATATATCAGGGAAATACTAAATATGCATAGAGGGTGGAAAAGCATTGTGGGCAGTTTAAGCCCTGGGAAGGAGGTCAGCAAGATATTATGGCGAACAAATTGAGTTTTTTTACAGCAAATTTTCCTCTCTTCATGTTGTCCCTACTGCGCAGATTAATCGTCCCATGTGCCTGCCAGCAAATATTGCTCCTTTACCTGCCGAATGCTGCCTAATTTTAATGCTGCAATTGAAAGGCTTCAAACATGATATGGGTGTGTGGGTTCTTACTAAAAAGTTATAATTCAAGTAGCCTCAATAACAGTCCATTTTGATGGCAGGTACCTGAAAGTACAACTCTGGAGGACCTTGAGAAGTGAAAGACACCTCTGCTTGACTTCATGGCCAATGCAGGTTGTCTGAGGCCTATCCGGTCAATAAGAGATGGGAATCTGCTGGAACATGACATTGTCACGTTTCAGGTCATCCACAGGGGTCAGGGTCCATTTCAGAGGTATTCTGTGTTCTGTTTACATGTACGTTAGTTAGGATCAGAATTTTATCCTTTGACCAACATGGATCAAGTTGCTATTATTTCTTTGAATATAAACTAATAAAGTAACCAGTAACACATTGATAATTAATAAGTGAGTTATAAACACTGTCTACATTCTGCGCCACCTGTTCTGCTTTGAGCCAATCACAATTACTGCTGACCAGATGGAAGATCTTTTCAGCATTCATCTGTCTCCAGAAGGTAGCAACAAGAGAGTTGCTGAGGAAATAGACTCTCCAGAAGGTAATGACCATCTCCAGGATGCAGAAGGTACTTTAATTGACCGTATAGTGTAGAAGTAAATGTTGTTTTTGTAAAACAAAATATACCTGTATAACAAAAAACACTGTAGCTAAAGTTAAATCCTCTTACTGGACAATCACCTATTTTAAATCGCTCTTCAGTTTTATCCGTTTTCCAAACCTCTTATCCTTCTGGGTCACGGGGGTCGGGAGCCCATCCCAGAAGCAATGGGCACGAGGCAGGGAACAACCCTGAATGGGGTCAAGCCCATTGCAGGGCACACTCACACACCATTCACTCACACATGCACACTTACGGGCAATTTAGCAACTCCAATTAGTCTCAGCATGTTTTTAGACTGTGGGGGAGAACCGGAAAACCCAGAGGAAACCGCACGATAACATGGGGAGAACATGCAAACTCCACACACATCTGACCCCGGCGGAGACTTGAACCCGGGTCGCAGAGGTGTGAGGCAACAGTGCTAACCACTGCACCAGCATGTCGCCCCATCCTATTAAGCTTATTGTTCAGAATTAAAAATGGGGTTATTAAGAAAGAGTAGCCTCCTATAAAATAGCCCAGCACTCCTCCCTCCAGGCCAAGAATATTTTCTTTATGGTCCAGTTCAAAATAATATCAACTGCAGAAATACGGAGCACATGTAATTTATCTGTATTTTAGATGGTAGACGAGTGGCTGGGTGACGTCGTGGCTGGATGACTTGCAGTGTAGCTTGTTATCTGTGCGTTCTGGACAGGCTGCTGACTTCTGATTACTTTTGCCATTTGGTTCGATGTTACGTCATTTCCAGGTGTGTCGGTGCCCAGTATGAAGCTAATCGCCGCATTATAGTTATGAAAAGAAGACAGAATAGCAAAGAAATTGAGGCAGAAATAATTCAACAAAGTATTAAAAATATTACTCAAGTAGATGAATCGCTTCTTGAGACTGAAGGCGACTGTATTTGCACGAACGAGCGTCGAAAAGAAATGCATTATTGTCGCGTTTAAATGAAATAGTAGTAAGTGTCACATTTGCGACGTATTACAGGAGGATGTTAATCTTAACTTTGACTGTAAAATATCATAATAAACAAGAAATGTGAGTTTTTAGTCTGCTTAAACAAGACTACCGATGTTACAGCGAGCGGACGCTGCTGCCGCGCAGGAGAAGCGAAGCGACATTGCCTTTAAAATGAGAGATTACATTCCGTGGCAGGGGGACAGTTTACAGCACGACACCGGCATTAGGCAGCAGGATGGGTGGGTTAGGTGATCTCCCAGACTGAAAGGGATTCTGGGGACTCAGGGGACAGTGTCGCCCTGAGGGACTGAGGGCCACGTCAGAGGGGGCCTGATGTAGAGGGGCCCAGACAAGGGATGGCTGATGTAGAGGAGCCAGGTGTGGAGGTGCCACATATTGAGGAACCCTGGTGATCACACTACAGGGGGCCAAATGTTGGTGGGCCAAGAGGAAGTGGCTGGGGAGTAGAAAGCATAGATGTCTTGGAGGTGGGTAGACTACAGAGATTTATGCACCCCGGGATTCCCTCAAGTGCCTCTCAGATCTAGGATGGCCAATACTCGGTCCTCCCCAGGAGTGAGAGGATGCAGACTGGCTCCCCCCAGCCCTCCTCACCGGCTCCCTCCAAAGAGCTGTAGCCCTCCTTTTGGTGATGCCGACATCGTCCCTGCACTTCCCCCTCACACCCTCTGCCATGCGGCAGCAGCCATGGCCCACAGAATGTATCTTTTTCTTTGATCTCTTGCTATTTTCCTGGCATATTTTTGTGTTTTGCTAACATGCATCATGGTACAGGAAACGTACCCCAGAGCAGGACTGTAGACTAAACCATTTTCAGGAAGGGTAGGTGTGCTTGGGGTGAAAAATAACTTTAAATTAATTGATGAGATATATTAATTTTATCTGTATTATTTTGAATAAATACAGCCCCCCCGCATATTTATGACTGACCCACAAACTCACACACTGTCCACGGATGAGAACAGCGCAGACCCTGCACAGTGAAGGTTGGCAACTCCTTCCAATTTTATAGCCCAAACCACAAGTAAAAGATACCCAAAATCAGACCCTTCATAAACTTTTCTATCTCCAAAAATACTCCATAATGCTGCTTAAAATTAAGCAATGCACGCACAAGTTAAAGCTCTTTTCTTTGTAATGAATGAGGAAAGAAATAGTTTTGGATAAAGAAATGAATTAGTCTTTTTTTTCATGTGAGCATCCTCCTGCAGCATTTAAATATGGAAAAGTGGCTGATGGATGGACCTGTATTAAATTTGGGTGGGCCTGAGTGAAGCTCATTACCCTACATTTTCTTATATAGGCTTAGATATTTACAACATGGTGACTGCAACAATAATACACCCACGACTGTGGTGTTCTACCTAAAGAGCACCACTAGAGGGAGCTCACACATTCTGTCGTACTTGCCACAGTAACAGCAGTGATGTGCAGGAACAGAGTTAGAAGCCGGTAATACATATAAAAAATGTAATTTCATTAATCTGAATGGGTGGGCCCAGCAGAGCTCACCCAGGCCTATCTATAGCTCTGCCTCTGCATCAGTCCATCTCTTTGCAGTCCAAATTGTACATCTACCAAACTGGACAGAAAATTTACAACCATTCTGTTTGGTGGTCAGATTTAAGGAATGTCACATTAGTAAATTCACGTTCTACATGAACATCTGAAATTGCCAGAGACAAAATCGGCAGTACAGGCAGACCAATGTCTTTGAAACTCCTTTTTCCTTCAGCACCCTCATACTGCAAAACCTCAGTCCAAAATTCTCCATGTTGGTCTTCTCTTTGAAACTGCAACAGGAGAGCTCTCTCCACTGGTTTTATAATTCACGAAGGGAACAGGAAAGGCCCTCTTTTGGTAGGCTGCCTACTGCAGGCTCTCTTACCCGGGGATGAGGCATCTCCAGCTTACTCAAGTGACTCTGGAAATTGCATATGATACTGTGTCTGGAAGCAGTCCATGCTGCGCTTAGGAATGACGTCTGTTTTGGTGTAGAATTGAATGTGGAATTTACTGTAAATACCTAGCAAAAAAAAAAAGCTGCCAGAAAGGTATTGCAAAATTGCTGTTAATCACTGTAAAACCCCCAGCTCCATGGGTGTCCCTACAGGTGGCTGCCCTTTGCTGCCAGGTTTGCTGTTACCTTTGTCTGTGCCCGTGTGTCAAGTAGAGCAAGATGGGGTAGGTGAAAAGAGAATTTCCCCAAGGGGAGTAACAAAGCATCTTCATTTCATTTAGAAAATAATTACAAAATGTCTTTTACAGGTTTTGTCCTATGTAAATTACAGCAATTGTCTTTTTTAAACAGAAAAATAACAATTAACTGTAATCTAGTTTAAAATATTATCTTGTATTCTATTCAAAATATAGAAGTTACCTAGCAACTGGAATTGGCAATAAATGCTATTAATACTCCACAATACTGAATGTTGTTGTAGAATGCTTTCCAAGTTAATTTTTGTATTTTACATTTGCAGCTATGCAATCTATGCATATTGTTAAGTGGTTTAAATGAGACTAAGACGAAAATGACAGCCTGAGACAGAGACCCACACAGAGCAAACTCACATTAACTGGAATGACATTAACTTGAAAATTTCAGGATAATCTTAAGAACATAAGAACATAAGAACTATACAAACGAGAGGAGGCCATTCGGCCCATCAAGCTCGCTTGGGGAGAACTAAACTAATAGCTCAGAGTTGTTAAAATCTTATCTAGCTCTGATTTAAAGGAACCCAAGGATTCAGCTTGCACTACATTATCAGGAAGGCTATTCCATACTCTGACTACACGCTGTGTAAAGAAGTGCTTCCTTAAATCCAGCTTGAAATGTTCTCCCGCTAATTTCCACCTATGGCCACGAGTTCGTGTATTTAAACTAATGCTGAAGTAACTGTTTGGTTGAACAGCATCCAAACCTGTTAGAATCTTATATACCTGGATCATGTCCCCCCTCAGTCTCCTTTGCTTGAGACTGAACAGATTTAGCTCAAGTAACCGTTCCTCGTATGACATTCCTCTAAGACCAGGAATCATTTTTGTGGCCCTACGCTGCACCTTTTCTAAGGCCACAATGTCCTTTTTAAGATATGGTGACCAAACCTGCACACAATATTCTAGGTGAGGTCTCACCAAGGAATTGTATAATCTTAGCATTACCTCCCTTGACTTAAACTCCACACACCTGGAGATATACCCCAACATCCTATTGGCCTTTTTTATTGCTTCCTCACACTGGCGAGAATGGGACATGGAAGCATCAACATACACACCAAGGTCTTTCTCATGATCAGCTACCTTTATTTCAGTGACACCCATGAAATACCTGTACTTTATATTTCTGCTCCCTAGATGGAGTACCTTACATTTATCTTCACACCCGTTAACCACTTGATGGAATTCAACTTAGTCAGAGTTGCAACAAAGTCAAGTATTTTATGAATAACTATGAATAAAATGACAGCCTGAGACAGAGACCCACACAGAACAAACTCACATTAACAGGAAAGATGACATTAACATGAAAATGAGTTGCAACAAAGTCAAGTGTTTTTAAAACTGACCATATTCTAGGCTTAAAGGCCCAATTTGAAATCAGGACTGGACATAGAAATCTATTCAGAACAACATTACATTAATGTTAGAATAATGTTATATTTTTTGCTGGTCTGTGTTAATGTAATACAACAACTCTGTTCTAATAGCTCCCTGTTACTTTAATGCTGCATGTGTGTGTAATTTATAGCAAGTTAGGCAAGCTACAGATTCAACCATTAAACTGCATTTTCATTCCACATTTTTTGACAGTTCTGTCCAAAAACATATTCCACCAAATCAGCCGTAACAAATTCCAATAACTTCAACCTTCAAATGTATTAAAGTTGATCTTTTTCAGTGTGTTCCTAAATCTTACGGTATAAGCAAAAGGTATAAATAAAAGATTAAGAACAATTTCCATTCGAATAGTGGAGAAGAGTCCTCATCTTTTGTACATGTGTCATGCTCAGAGTCCATCAATCGCCTGAGGAGAGAGGAGATGTGAGGATTGACTGAGTTGTTCTTCTCAGGCATCGTCCCACTTCTTTGGTTTACAGTCTTCATGCTGCTGCTTGGATTGATTCCAATGAAACAGTTGAAACCGCAAAATCACATGAATAAAACTTACGCTGACCCTCACTGAAGCAGCCTGGTATCTGTTTCATACCTCACTTTACAACACACAGGACTTTTTTTTTAACAATTTAAAGGCACAAGTTATTTTACTTCATGGCCAACCCATGTTTGCTAGTTTAATGGCAGAAAAATAGTCAAAGCCAGGCGCCTGGTCCACAAGGGTTGTACTCAGTCACTGGTGTATTTAGGGTGTAAACATGCTATAAACTAATTTTTTCAAACAATTTCTTTAAGAGCTACATGCGCTTGCACCTTGGTGAATTGCTATTATAATGGTGGACTTGCCAGGTAGAAGAAAAGAATAGAGGTCTGCATTCCCGTGGAACCGATGGCAATAAAGTGCTATCAAAAGTTTCATTTTTGAATGTGGGAGCATGGGGGGGGGGACAAGTGATATGTTTACAGGAAAAAAGAATTAAAACAAATGTATTTTTTTGTTATCAAACAATTATTTATTTGCATGAGTGAATAGAAAATTACATTAACTCCCTATAACGCCACATGTATCATATTTAAGACCTCTACGTCAGTAATACGATTATCCCTTTCCTCAAAAACCTGGTGTATATAATGATATACCTGTATTCTGCCCTCTGGTGGATGACCTATGTAGTTCAGATGGAAAACGTCTTTTTTTTTTCAAGAATCACTGACGGCTGCAAACACGTTGTAGCCGGCAGGATTTTCATGGGATAAGAAGTCCTATTTTGGGAACAGTTACAGTAAGCGCAATGTAGCGAAAATTAATTATATTTCAAAATGAGTCTTTATTAGTGTGAACTAACTAATAATAACTTAATATATCATGAAATATTTTATAGAAAAACGTGCTGAAAATGTGTGTATCAAATATGATACTACGGGTATGAAAATGTATTATATTTGTCAGTGCATCAGGTGTTGTTTTAGTCAATTTCTTGATAAAATTTTATACCATAATACAAACAACAATTAATATATAACCGGTACGAGTAGCGACCATATAGCTGAAAAGGGGACCTTTATTTTGATACCCCGAGGGGATTTTTATGATGATATGGGGCGCGGTATTCCATCAGATTTATACCCGCATAATCTCGCGATTCGAATCGAAGTACTGTTTGGTCTTGGAGGTTTCTTGGGAAGAGGGAGTGCGGCAAGTAGCCTAGTCTTCCTCTGGATAAGGCGGACCACTCTTCGTGAAGTTTTGGGGCATTGATGGTGAGGGACGAACGCATTTGCCCAAAGGCACAAGGGGGTGAAGTCGTGTATCCAGAACAAGATTGTTTGCAAAGACAAGGTATGGGTTTTATCTTTTTCCTAACATAGTTAATTGCTATTGAGTCGGACATAGTTTTAATTATTGACTGACGCGATGGTAATATATAAAAGAGCGACCGGAGGTGAAAACCTGATCGGCTGGTGTGAGTGCGGGTCCTCTGGAGGTAGATAAACGCTTTTGCTGTGTGGGATACATGTTGGTTTTATGTTTATTATGAGGAATGGAGTGTGGGTTTTGTAATTTCTGTTTTGGCATTTGCAGGAAACCGCAACCTTTGGGGAAAGTTGTACCCACTGTTTCTCTTCCCCTCTTTTAGGGCGCAACGTATATACTGCCTTTGTAAAATTATCTGCGAACGATACACATGTATAACTCCGCTGAGACCGTGGACTTTCTCGGGTGACTCTGTCCGTACCCTCTAGCAGGCTGTCCCTGGGCTTATTAGTTGGAGCCTGGGACCAGTGCTCTGACGACCCCAGTGTGCGTATTGGAGTGGATTTGCTGTGCGCTGTCGGTATTGGTTTTTATTTTGTTCTGCAGTGAGGACTATTTTGTTGTTTTGAGTATATGGTATTTTGATTTGTTTAAACCAGGGGTGCTAATCGAGCAATAGGGTCCCAGCCTGCTGTGAGGATATCTCTGGCTGCCCAGTGGCGCGGGCCGGGGTTTTAAACTACCTACTGGGGGATATACTTCACCAGTGGAAACATCAACCAGGTCACCGGGAGTTATTGAACCCTCCCCTTTTTGTTGCGATTGTTAATAAAACCAATAAATACTTTTATGATCCAGCCCTAATCTCTCCTGTGTGCTCGCTTTGGATACCGCTTGATTAGGGGGGTACTCGCTCAAGGTCACAAATATAATACTCAATTTTAAGCTTGATTATTTCTTCCAGTATTCGTTTTGAGAATTTGACGTTTATGCTGTTTTGTCTTGTTTGTCTGTTTTGTCCATGCGGGGCGACGGAACACCAGCGACGTCCATTGTGTCCGTGTGATTCACTTTTACTCTCGCACCATGTTTTGTCTTGTTTATAAAGAATTACGGCAGGATAGCTGTGCAGAATCTTTATTGAATGACACGGAGTTTATGTTGTACTCCGTACAGGCAGGTAGAACTACTCCGACTGAGTCTCAGCGAGTATGCATAAACAGATCACGTGTGCATTAACCAATCAACATAAAGCTTCTATTTAACACGTACACATCATTTAAATAATCAATTCTGTGTCTAACAAATTATGCAATATTTTCTGCACGAATATTACACACTCTATGCAGGATTTTGTATTGTATTAACTGTAAACTGGAATTTCTAATCAGTTTATAGGTTTTTAAACATATCTTAGACCAGAAATTGTGGTCCCAGCTGACTGATAGATCTTCCACCCATGTTGCAATGAGTCATCCATTTTAGAAAGTGTCCTGTATATTTTAGACAGTAATTTGGGGGGTTTCAGATTAAGGAATTCTGCCACACTTTGCGGTATTTGTAATTTGATTTGATTAGACCTTATTTTTTTTTTTACTATAGATTTAACTTGTTGATATTCTAAAAATCTATTCTTGCTAATCCCATATTGTTTAATATGTCAAAGGGAATAAAGTCTATTCCTTCAAATATATGTTCCAAGTATTTAATACCTTTACAACTCCAATCTGGGAAGTTTATCAATTATTGTTTAGTAGTACATCAGGGTTGTTCCAGATGGGAGTACGCTTGCATGGGATTAATGAAGACTCAGTCATTTTTAGAAACTCCCAGCACGCTGTCAGAAAAGAGCTGATACTGATGCTTTTGAAGCATTCCTGTCGTTTTGATGTTTGAGCTAATGAATGGTAAATCCGAAATCTCTATCTTATTGCATAGTGCCTGTTCTACGTCTGGCCAAGGCTCATCTAAGAGGGTATGTTTTAACCACCCTGAGATGTTTTGGAGCCTGTTGGCAAAGAAATAGTGGTGAAAGTTAGGCCGATCTAGTCCTCCTTTATCCTTAGTCCTTTGCAGTGTTTCTAAGCTAATACGTGGGGGTTCATCTGAATTCCTCTGGAAAGATAGCGGAGTCCAGAGATCTAAACCAGTCAGGTGATGTTTTGCTCGGGATCATTGCAAATAAATAATTAGTTCTTGGCAAAACCATCATTTTTATTGAGGCATCCCTTCCCATAAGTGATATGGGTAGGGACTTCCACCTAACCAGATCATCCGCTACTTTCTTTAAAAGTGGGAAATGGTCTAGTTTAGTTGAATCTGCCAGCCTAGGTGTAACATTAATTCCTAAATATTTAATATCTCCAGACTACAGTGGAGAGGAAGAATTATTCTGGAAGGAGCAATTAATTGGAAGAACTGTAGATTTTAACCAGTTTATCGAATAACCTGAGACTCTTGAGAAAGAGTTTATTAATGTAATTACCTCAGAAAGAGTGGTTTGTGAATGCTGGAGAAAAAGTAACACATCATCCGCATAAAGTCTTACCTTATGTTCTACATTCCTGCATTTAATGCCTTTAATCACTGTAGCCTGTCTAATTGCTGCTGCTAGTGGTTCAATAAAAATCGCAAACAATGAGGGGGATAGAGGACATCCGTGGCTGGTGCCCCTCTTGAGACAGAAACTGGAGGATGTTTAGTCATTCGTCCTGACGCATGCTGTTGGTGAACTATATAATATTTTTAACCAGTTTATGAAAGAGTTTCTGAAACCAAATTTGCATAAAGCTGCAAATAAAAAATTCCAGTTACTGTAACTCTATCGAATGCTTTTTCTGCATTTAGAGACAGTATTGTAATTTGAAGGTTTTTATTGCATGAATAGTCTATGTCTAGATTAAGTAATCTACGTGTATTTGTTGATGAGTGCCTCCCTTATGAAACCAGTTTGGTCAGGATGAATTATGAGAGGGGTTAACTTCTCTGTTCTTTTTGAGAGAGCTTTGCAGATTATTTTAAGGTCAACGTTTATAAGGGATATTGGACGATAGCTGGTAGATACTGTAGGATCTTTGCCTGGTTTTAGCAAGAGACTAATGTTTGCAGAATTCATATTTGGTGGTAGCCGACCATTTTCCCTGGTTTCTTGCAACATTCTGCAGAATGTTGATGCCAGAATTGTCCAGAATTCTTTATAGAATTCTGCTGGAAATCCATCTGGACCTGGAGCCGTTTTATTGGGCATACCGTTCAGGGCTTCCTGGAGTTCACCTGGTGTCAGCGGAGAATCCAGTGCCATCGCTTGATTGTCTGATAATTTCGGAAGGGTTATACTATCAAGAAACTGATCAATTTCGTCTTTAGATGGGTTTATCTGTGGTGAATATAAAGATTTGTAAAAGTCCCTGAAAGTGCTGTTTTTTCTGTCAGGGTCATATACTGTATCCCCATTTCAGTCTTTAACAGCACATATAGTTGTTTTTTTCCATATTTATTTTTAACTGATCGTATCTAGCCTCGCTTGTCTCCCGTGTCTCCCTTTCCCGAATAAACCCCGATTACCCCGATCCTGCTCGTCAGCCTGGTTTTCTGAACCACCGCCCGCACGATCGCCTGTCCACCTGAACCTTCCCGTGACACATGGTTTCTTCTAAGTCCTGGATACACTTGTTTTCTCTTCTTTTTATGTGATGAGAATGAGATTATTTTACCTCTCATCACAGCTTTGCCTGCTTCCCAGAGAACAGATGCTGATGTTCCAGGCAGGTCATTATAGTCTAAATATAAAGCCCACTCTTTTTTTAAAATAGTTAATAAAATCTCCATCTTTAAGCAATGATGTATTAAATCTCCAGTTTCTACTTGGTGGAATGGCCTTCTTATTTATTAGGGTTAAAGATACAGGAGCATGATCGCTGACAGCTATAGGGTGTATCTCTGTGTCTGAAATGTCACTCAGCAGAGAGCTACTGACTAGGAAATAATCCAGATGAGAGTAAGAGTGATGGACATATGAGAAGAAAGTATATTCCCTACGGGTGGGGTGAAGAGAACGCCATGCATCGCAAAGTCCATAGTCGCTCATGTGCTGTTTAACTATGTTTGTGGATTCCCAATTGCGCTGAGCAGCTGTACTGAGCCTGTCCATTTCTTTATTTAGTCCAAAGTTGAGGTCGCCCACAAGAACAAGTGCGCAGTCCTGGTGTTCAGAGAGTGCGGTAAAGAAAACGTGGAAGAATGAGGGGTTATCAACATTTGGACCATATATATTAACAATACATAACTTTTTGTTAAGTATAGATAATTTAATGATTATAAATCTACCCTGTGGATCTATAATTGTGTTGAGTACTGTGAAATTGACATTTTTATGTATTAGAATGGGGAGGCATGGTGATGCAGTGGTTAGCACTGTTGCTCCGGACCCCCTGCGGCCCAGTAGGATTAGCAGTTTGGAAAATGGATGGATGGATGGATATTTTTATTAATTTAATTTTGAGTATTATGGTGTTCCATGGGGGCGGCATGGTGGTGCAGTGGTTAGCACTGTTGCCTCACACCTGGGTGACCCAGGTTCGAGTCTCCGCCTGGGTCACGTGTGTGAAGTTTGAATGTTCTCCCCATGTCATCGTGGGGTTTCCTCCGGGTACTCCGGTTTCCCCCCAGTGTCCAAAAACATGCTGAGGCTAATTGGAGTTGCTAAATTGCCCTTAGGTGTGCGTGTGAGAGTGAATAGTGTGTGAGTGTGCCCTGCGATGGGCTGGCCCCCCATCCTGGGTTGTTCTCTGCCACTTGCCCATTGCTTCTGGGACAGGCTATGGACCCCCCACGACCCAGTAGGATAAGCGCTTTGAAAAATGGATGGGTGGATAGATGTATTAGAATTGCTACCCCTCTTTATTATTATAATAATAATAATAATAATAATAATAATAATAATAATAATAATAATAAATAAATAACTTAATTTCCCTACAGGGGATCAATAATCTTTACGCCTCCTCAACTTGCTCTTTGTGGAGTAAGTTGACCACGAAGGGCTGCCACTCATAGTGGCGCCCAGGGAGCTGGGGGTTAAGGGTCTTGCTCAAGGAGCCGCAGACGTGCTGAGGCTGGGTTCGAACCTGCGACCTTCTGATTACAAGGATACAGGCTTAGCCCACTGAGCCACACGCTGCCCCCTAGTGCCCACTTTGCCTAGAGTTATAGCAGGCTGAGAACACATTGGGAAACTCGGGTGTTTTAAGTTCATCCTTTGGCAGGTCTATGAGTCTCTTGTAATAAAACGTCTGCCTGTAGTTTAAGCTGGCTACCAGGGAGTGGTACTGGGGTCGCCGTACAGCTGCCCATCCACGTAGAGCTGGTCTACGGCGATGAGAGCTCGGGAACCCTTCTAAATAAAGTTGCGTCGGATTGGGAACAGAACTTTGCGTCGCTCCAGGATCTCTTTGGGGAACTGGTCGTTTACGACAAAGTCTGTTCCTTTCAGCTCCCAGCCGCGGCTCTTCACCTGCTCCTTCTGCTTAAAATATCCAAATTTAACCACAATAGGATACGGTCTCAGTGCACCAGGCCTCTTGGCTCCCAGCCGATGGACTCTCTCAAAGCAGATGTTTTTCAGTGTCCTCTGAAAGCTTCAGGTGGTTCTTGATAAAGGTTTTGACGGTAATTCTGGGATGCCTGAAAACACCAGGTTATTTCTCATGCTACAGGCCTGTAGATCGACTAGGTGACTATGGGTGTGAGGCAAGGAACAACCCAGCATGGGCCACCAGCATATCGCAGGGCACAGATACCAGTCACACCTACAGGCAATTTGGTAACTCCAATTAGCCTCAGTATGTTTTTGGACTGGGGGGGGGGGGGAACCAGAGAACCTGGAGGAAACCCCACAACAACACAGGAAGAACATGCAAACTTTACACACATGGTGTTATGGCCGTGACTCAAACCCAGCTCCCAGAAGTGTGAGGCAATAGTGCTAACCATTGCACCACCATGCTGGACCATAAGTGGAAATCCAACAAGTGAAACTGATTTATTAGGGTTAAGCTAACAGACACCCAGAAAAATTAAAATGTAAATCACTGCAGTGCCGTGCAAACCTGTGTGAACAGCCAATCAGATCAGCCTGCTCTGTAGCATGTACCTCCCTGTTTCCGGTCCCTTTGTCAGTTTCTCACTGGCTGATTCAAAACAAGTGGAACCACTATGATGTTCAAACCCTTTGCTCTTCTCATTTTCATTAGTAAGCTCCTGATCACCGTAACCAGTCTGCATTTAAGACATTTTTCCCACACCCCATTCTCACAATAAGCTGATAATAATACTAATAATACTACTGTAATAATAGTATTACAGTAGACTTACTCAGCCAGATGGCAGTGGTCACATACTGATGAATGGTTGGGTAGCCAAG
The DNA here is from genome assembly GCF_023856365.1 of Brienomyrus brachyistius. Taxonomy (NCBI): domain Eukaryota; kingdom Metazoa; phylum Chordata; class Actinopteri; order Osteoglossiformes; family Mormyridae; genus Brienomyrus; species Brienomyrus brachyistius. The sequence goes on along the minus strand of NW_026042383.1, from coordinate 300,535 downwards.
TGCTAGAAAGCTAGAAAGCAAATAAACTGATTCACCATTTACTCTCATGTACATCAATTAAAACTGTTTGCTCCAAGATAAAAGATGAAAAATACAAAAGTCATTTTTTCCGTCTAACCTCTGATTACTGCATGACATTTCTGATAATTGATGAGTAGAAGTCTGTTGTCAAATGTCTGTTGCTTGGTGGTAAGATGTTTCCAAAAGGAGAACCACAAAGAGCACAGTCATTTTCAAGGTTATTTCTCACTGGTCAGTGTGAAAGGCTGCATCATTACTATAACGCCGGGCTCAGCACAGTGACTGCACCTGCGCTGCACTGTAGACCACAAGCCAGGCTGCAGACCATCAGCCCTGAAAGTTAAAACAGGACTCGTATGTGTGTCATGTGTTGTTTAATAAAAATTTACAGGACAGAACATAGTGGATTCAGTTTCCTTTGCTCTTACACTCCCAGTCCAAAGTGTGGCCACAACTGCTGTCAATGCATCTGTCTCTTTTTTCACTGTGTTATTCACCTTAATATCAAAAGGCT